>NC_057810.1:119079904-119089137 GCF_018294505.1 Triticum aestivum
GTTTTTTTTTAAAACTAGGGTTTGAGACGAGGGGATCCGGGATTTGGAGGAGGGGGTCTATAAATAGACATAAGTGGAGCTAGGAGAGTCCAAATGAGGTGCGGTTTTCGCCCACACGATCGTGATCGAACGCTCTAGGGCATGGAGCAGAGTTTGGTGGGTTTTGGGCCAAATTTGGGGGGTGTTGGGCTGCAACACACACGAGGCCTTTTCGGTCCCTCGGTTAACCGTTGGAGTATCAAACGAAGTCCAAATGATACGAAACTTGACAGGCGGTCTACCGGTAGTAAACCAAGGCCGCTTGGCAAGTCTCGGTCCAATCCGGAATGTTTAATTCCCAAACACGAAAGAAAGCTAGAGATGACCACCGGAGGAGAACAAAGCGCCGGAATGCAAAACGGACAACGGGGAAAATGCTCGAACGCACGAGATGAACATGTATGCAAATGCGATGCACGAGATGACATGGTATGAGATGCATGAAAACGAAGACAACACACGGAGACAAAAACCCGAACCCGAGAAATAAATATAACTTAGCGCCGGAGACGGCAAGAGTTGGATACAAATATGGAAATTATATCTGGGGCGTTACAACACTCCACCACTACGAAAAGATCTCGTCCCGAGATCTAGGACTGAAAGAACTCCGGGTACTCAGAAAGGAGGTTATCCTCTCGTTCCCAGGTAGCTTCATGGTCGGAATGGTGAGACCACTTGATTTTGAGAAATTTAATTGACTTGTTGCGAGTCTTGCGTTCAGTCTCTTCAAGAATAGCAACTGGGTGCTCACGATAGGAGAGATCTTCTTGGAGCTCAATGTCCTCGAAGTTGACGGTGCGGTCAGGAGTCTTGAAGCACTTACGAAGCTGAGAGACATAGAACACATCATGAACATTTGCAAAGTTTGAAGGAAGCTCAAGTTGATAGGCGAGGTCGCCTCTCTTGCTGACAATCTTGAAAGGTCCCACGTATCTAGGGGCAAGCTTCCCTTTGATACCGAAGCGACGAGTACCTTTCATAGGACAGACGCGGAGGTAAACATGATCTCCAATCTCGAAAGTCAAATCACGGTGCTTACTATCATAGTAGCTCTTCTGGCGGGATTGAGCTGCTTTGAGGTTATCACGAATGACTTTGCACATATCTTCTGCTTCTGTGATTAAATCATTACCCAGCAGCTGACGTTCACCGGTTTCAGACCAGTTGAGAGGGGTACGGCACTTCCTGCCATACAGAATTTCAAAGGGGGCCTTGCCCGAACTTGCTTGAAAGCTGTTGTTGTATGAGAATTCAGCATAAGGAAGACAATCCTCCCACTTCATGCCGAAGGAGATCACACAAGCCCTGAGCATATCTTCAAGAATCTGATTGACACGCTCGACTTGACCGCTCGTTTGAGGATGGAAAGCTGTGCTGAAGCGGATGTTTGTGCCCATGGCCTTCTGAAAAGAATCCCAAAACTTGGAGGTAAAGATGCTGCCACGGTCTGAAGATATCACTTGAGGAATACCGTGCAGAGAGACAATGCGAGAGGTATAGAGTTCCGCCAATTGAGCTGCAGTGATTGACTCTTTGATAGGCAGAAAGTGAGCCACTTTGGTGAGCTTGTCGATGACGACGAATATAGCATCATTGCCACGCTTGGACTTTGGAAACCCAGTCACGAAGTCCATTTCAATGTGGTCAAACTTCCATTCTGGAATGGCAAGAGGTTGGAGGAGACCAGCTGGCCTTTGGTGTTCTGCCTTCACTCTTCTGCAGACATCACATTCACTCACGAATTGAGCGATCTCGCGCTTCATTCGAGTCCACCAATAAGCTTGCTTGGGGTCCTGATACATCTTCGTACTACCAGGGTGGATGGAGAGGAGAGAGTTGTGAGCCTCGTTCATGATCACCTTACGAAGTTCACCTTTGGGCACAACAATTCGATCCTCGAAGAAGAGAGTGTCCTTGTCATCAAGTCGGTAGCACTTGTACTTGGACTGACTCTTTGCAATACCAATCTTCACCTTCTTCACCATAGCATCAAGAAGTTGGGCTTGGCGAATCTTGTCTTCTAAGGTAGGAGAGACTTGAAGGTTGGCGAGGAAACCTTGAGGAACAATTTGCAGATTCAGCTTGCGGAAAGCTTCACAAAGCTCGGGTTGATAAGGCTTGAGAATCAGACTGTTGCAATATGCTTTCCTGCTCAAAGCGTCAGCAATCACATTGGCCTTGCCTGGAGTATACTCAATACTCGGATTGTACTCTTGAATCATTTCGACCCATCGAGTCTGCCTGAGGTTGAGATTAGGCTGAGTGAAGATGTACTTGAGACTCTTGTGATCAGTGAAAATGTCCACTTTTCTTCCCAATAGAAGATGTCTCCAAGTCAACAAAGCGTGCACAACTGCCGCCAACTCGAGATCATGAGTGGGGTAGTTCTTCTCATTAGGCTTCAACTGGCGAGAGGTATAAGCGACAACTTTCTTCTCTTGCATCAGTACAGTATCGAGACCTTGGAGAGAGGCATCACAAAAGACCTCGTACGGCTTGGTTTCGTCAGGCGGAGTCAGAACTGGAGCAGTGATCAACTTCTCTTTCAAAGTGTTGAAAGCAATATCACACTCCGGAGACCAAACGTACTTGACATGCTTCTGAAGAAGATTTGAGAGAGGCTTGGCGATCTTAGAAAAGTTTTCAACGAATCTTCTGCAATAGCTTGCGAGACCGAGGAAACTGCGGAGTTGCTTCACGTTCTGAGGAGGTTCCCAATTCACAATTGCGGACACCTTCTCAGGATTCACGGAAATGCCCTTGGCAGAGATGATATGACCAAGATAAAGAACCTCATCGAGCCAAAATTCACACTTGGAGAACTTGGCGTAGAACTGATGTTCCCTGAGCTTGTCAAGAACCAAACGCAAGTGCTTGGCATGATCTTCCTTGTTCTTCGAGAAAACCAGAATGTCGTCGAGATAGACCAAAACGAATTCATTGGTGTAGGGGTTGAAGATGAAGTTCATCATGCGAGAGAACGTCGGAGGAGCGTTGGCGAGGCCAAAAGACATGACGGTGTATTCATATGAACCAAAGCTTGTTCTGAACGCCGTCTTGGGAATATCTTGCTCACGAATACGAATCTGATGATAACCCATACGGAGATCAAGCTTGGAGAATACTTGAGCACCCTTGAGTTGTTCGAACAGCTCATTGATGTTGGGAAGTGGGTATTTGTTCTTGATGGTCTTCTTGTTTACTGGACGGTAATCAACACAAAGTCGACTCGATCCATCCTTCTTCTTCACAAAAAGAACACCACAACCCCACGGAGAAGTACTAGGCCGAATGAGACCCAATCTTTCTTGCTCATCGAGTTGTTTCTTCAGCTCCTTCAACTCTTCAGGTCCGAGCTTGTAGGGACGTTTGCACACAGGTTCCGTGCCAGGCTCAAGTTCAATAACGAATTCAACTGGCCGGTGCGGAGGCATTCCTGGGAGCTCTTCTGGAAAGACGTCTTGATACTCACAAACGACAGGAATTTGAGAGATGGCATCCAATTCACCCTTCTCATTGAGAGAAAACAACCGGATGGTATTATCCCGAGCGGCAAAGACAATGACATCCTCAGACGAATGAGTCAGTTGAATCTGCCTGGCTGCACAATCAAGCTGAGCTTTATGCTTAGAGAGCCAGTCCATCCCGAGAATAAGATCGATATCCGAGTTGCCAAGAACCGTAGGAGAAGCCAAGAACTTGTAGTCACCCAGAGTGATAGAAACATCTGGAACGATGGAGTTAGCCTGCATGCGCTTACCGGGAGAGACAACTGCTAAAGGACTAGGCAAAACTTGTGAGACCAATTCATGCCTATTTGTAAACGGTCTCGAGATGAAGCAATGCGATGCACCAGTGTCAAAAAGAACATTTGCAGGAATATCATTAACAGGAAGGTTACCCATGATCACATCTGACGAGTCCTCTGCCTGAGCTGCATTCATCAAGTTGACCTTGGCGGACTTGGGGTTATGCTTGACCATAGCTGTACTTGCCGATCTGACAGGAGGAGGAGGAGGAAGACGCCTCTGGTTGGTACACTTGTTGGCATAGTGACCCTTCTGTTGGCACTTGTTGCACGTGACCTCTGAAAGCGGACGGTGATACGGAGCACTCGATCTTGGAGCTTGAGACGAAGTTCTGTTCTGAAATCCTGGGTTGGGTGGGTGGGAGAAACCACTGCCACCTTTGCTCTTCTGCTGATACGGCTGACGGAACGGAGGAGGAGGAAGCCAATACTTCTGCTGCTTGACCACTTGAGTAGAGGAAGACGGAGTAACATCTCTGGCACGCTTCCTGGAAGCATCACACCTCATCTGAGCAGCCTCTTGCTTCAGTGCCATGTTGTAAAACTCATCGTATCTCAACGGCTCAAAGAGGACAAGAGCGAGCTGAATTTCCTCACGAAGACCACCCCTGAACTGATAGATCATGCTCTTCTCATCAGGAACATCCTGCTTGGCAAAACGGGCGAGCTTCTGGAACAACTTGTTGTAGTCATAAACAGACAAAGAGCCTTGCTTCAGATTGCGGAATTCCTGACGCTTACTCTCAACCACACTTTGAGGGATGTGATGAGCGCGGAAATCTTGACGGAAATCGTCCCAAGTGATAACACGTCCACCTCTGGAATCCTTGTACTGCTGGAACCACTCTGCAGCCTGATCTTTGAGCTGGAAAGAAGCGAACTTGACGAAATCTTCAGGCGTGACGTTGCTGCATTCAAAATGCTTGCCCAGATCCACTAGCCAATCGTCAGCATCGGTAGCCTCAACACAACCGCTGAACGTCTTTGGGCCATTAGCAAGGAACTGGTTCAGTGTAGCAAAGTGGTGTTGATTATGGCCTTGATTCCCTTGACTGCCTTGATTGCGCTCTTGGAGAATTTGCATGATCAACTGTGTGTTTGCATTAGTAGCGGCCATCACAGCTTGCCATGCTTCCGGAGGAGGCGGAGGTGGAGGCGGATCAGGATTCGGAGTCGTGCGCGTTGGAGGAGCCATCCTGAACAGGTTGACCACCATTAGCACATTGATAGACAACAATATAGAAGCTGAATCCAACGGAATGAAAATTGCAACAAATAGTCTTCACATCCGAACAAAATGAACGAATGCATTCCTCTTCAAATGGTCACATATCCATAAATTGAGAAGCCACGTAGAATTAAGGTAGAGAAATAATTCAACAAGGTACGGATCAAGAACGAATAATCGGTAAGAAATCTCAATCTCAAACCAATATCCGTGGAAGAAGAACTAGAGCTACTAGAATTCCCACCTATGAAACTCCCGAACCTTTCCGGTTATGCAATCAGGTGTTGGGGATACAGGGGAAGCACAATATCTCACCCAAACTAGCAAATCCTACATCCAGCTGTATCCATCCTTCAACACATAACCAGGAAAACTTCGGAAACCATCTATCTCAACCTTCGAAAAGCATCCGTTATACAAGTTATGGCGATACTCCCGAACTCCCGCCCCAGTACTGGGTGGCATCGAGGTTATCTCACCAACGAACTGCATAAAAGAGATTTTCGATGTCGCGCACAAATCTCAAGTATACCAGAATTGCAACGATAAAATTGTGACGACAGCACCTCGGAGCTCAACTCCCCGGGACACTGCCACAACCCCTAAAGACAGGAGGCACCAAGAACAATGTTCTCGTCACAAAATCATCGGAACAAAACCAAGATACTCGCGTGATCCTAAAATTTTTTTAGTGAGATTTGAGAAGAGAATAGTCAAAACTCTACGTCAGGATGCCTTACCAGAGCGATGAGGAGACTGGGAAGCAAAAAGAATTCCTAAGCTCTCCGATATATAATTCCTAAGGACTCAAAACATTTTCCTAGACACAACTCGGCTGCTAAAAACGATCAAGCAATGGGGCTCCTAAGGTCGGGGAAGGCTCTGATTACCAACTTTTAACGCCCTCGATGCGGCTATATCTCCCACGTGTCGAGGCACGACTTAGAGGCATAACCGCATTGAAAGCAATGTCGCAAGTCAGGCAATTATTACAACATCCCATGCAATATATAATAAAAGGGGGAGATAACATAGTTGGCTTACACTCGCCACGTCACATCAAAGTACATAAATAACATCCATCAAACAAATCACTCATGGCCCGACTATGGTGCCAAAATAGAAAAGACCCCCAACATGCGACAAGGCCCTGAATCGATAACCCCAACTAGGCACCACTACTGATCATCCGGAAAAGACACGTAGTATCGCTGAGAGTCCTCGTCGAACTCCCACTTGAGCTCGTAATCGTCAACTGGAGCAGAAACACCTGGACTTGCATCTGGAGTTGTAGTATCTGTGAGCCACAGGGACTCAGCAATCTCGCACCCTCGCGATCAAAACTATTTAAGCTCATAGGAATGGATAAGGCAAATATATGTGGAGCTGCAGCAAGCGACTAGCATATGTGGTGGCTAACTTATACGCAAAAGAGAGCGAGAAGAGAAAGCGAAGCACGAGCGAGAAACTAAGGAACATCCTGCGCAAGCATAACTCCAACACCGTGTCCACTTCCCGGACTCCGCCGAGAAGGGGCCATCACGGTAACACACACGGTTGATTCATTTTAATTAAGTTAAGTTAAAGTTATCTACAACCGGACATTAACAAATTCCCATCTGCCCATAACCGCGGGCACGGCTTTTGAAAGTTCAATCCCTGCAGGGGAGTCCCAACTTAGCCCATGACAAGCTCTCACGGTCAACGAAGGAATAGACCTCCTCCCAAGACGTTCCGATCAGACTCGGTATCTCGGTAACTCAAGACACTTCGACAGGTTAAAACAAGACCAGCAACACCGCCCGAATGTGCCGACAAATCCCGATAGGAGCTGCACATATCTCTTTCTCAGGGCACACTCAGATTGTCCTAGGTACGGGTAGGCCAACCCAGAGTTGCCCCTGGTGGCCACCGGTAGCTGACAGGTGGACCAACACTCAGAGGAGCACTGGCCCGGGGGGGTAAAATAAGATGACCTTTGAGTCTGCAGAACCCAAGGGAAAGAAAAGGCTAGGTGGCAAATGGTAAAACCAAGGTTGGGCATTGCTGGACAGGCTTTAATCAAGGCGAAATATCAAGGGGTTCCCATTATAACCCAACCGCGTAAGGGACGCAACAATCCGGGAACATAACACCGATATGACGGAAACTAGGGCGGCAAGAGTGGAACAAAACACTAGGCGAGAGGCCGAGCCTTCCACCCTTTACCAAGTATATAGATGCATTAAGATAACATAGCAATATCATGATATCCCAACAAGTAAATAAATGTTCCAACAAGGAACGGCTCCAATCTTCACCTGCAACTAACAACGCTATAAGAAGGGCTGAGCAAAGCGGTAACATAGCCAATCAACGGTTTGCTAGGACAATGGAGGGTTAGAGGTTCAACATGGCAATTGGGAGGCTGACAAGCAAAAGGTAGGCATCGTAGCAGTGGCAAAGCAAAAGAGCGAGCAAACTAGCATAGCAAAGATAGTAGTGATTTCGAGGGTATGATCATCTTGCCTGCACAGTTGTCAGAGTTGACTGGATCCTCACAAGCAAACTCAACGGGCTCCTCGGTAGCGAACTCGTCTCCCGGCTCTACCCAACAAGACAAACAAGCAACAAGGATACAATCAACCACGGGCAAGACCAAGCAATATGATGAAATGACGATATGCTATGCGGGATGCGATGCGGGATGCAAAATGCAAGAAATGACAGGAAATGCATGAACTTGGCCTCAACTTGGAAAACCAAGTGTGCCACTGGATAGAGGGGATGAAATCGCTTGAAAACGATATAAAGATCATTGGAATCGGAGCTACGGTTTAGAAATGGCGAGCGTTTTAAGATACGACACCGGTCTGCGATTTACAGCAAGTAGGCATCTAAATGCAACGAAATGAACATGCTACAGGCACCAAACATGAAAACAAAATACATGGCAGTGATGTACACAAGATGGTTGACAAAACACTAGCACTGAGCCATAGGCAAATTCATCCATTAAGAGGTTCAAACAAGCATGGCTAAAACGCAAATGCAAAACAGATTTCCAGACTTAGTGAAATTAACACTAGTCTGAAATTTCAGATCACGAAGCCCTCTTCGGAGCAGCAAAACAACATGACACAAAACCTGAACATGACAAGTAAGAACATGGCATGGAGCTACTCAACAATCTTAACAAAACACCCAAAGTGACCTGGGGCCAAAAGGGTTCACAAAATACTCTACCGAGCTCACGAACATAGCTCGAACACAATCAGTTTTCAGACTTGGTGAAAATTGAGGCATGCAGAAATTTAACTCACGAAGGCATGTAAACGAGCTCGATGCACTCACTACGTTGCAAGTCATGGCAAGGAAAGCATATGACCAGGAAGAAGGCACAATGTGCTAGCTACACATGGCAAGAACAAAGGCATAGCATGCATGGAACACTAACGGTAGCATCGGCAAAATCGCAAACAAGTTGACGATCTGCCCAGATTAACAACGAAGCAAAAGTTGAGCTCGATTGAGTCAACCTAGAGCACTCCACATATGTAAACAAAGACATGGATGGATAGAGCATATCATAAATATCAAAACTCCCTTACTGATCATCCTCAAAAGAGGCACGGATCACTAGGAAACAAGCTGGACATATAGCATCATGAACTAAAATATCCCAGACTTAGTGAAAATCACTAAGTCCCTGAAATCAGTAATCTCAGGTACCTCTCTTCGCAAGTTTGCACAAGACAACACACACATCCTAAAAATGCATGGGTGGCACCTCTGGAAAGAAGACAAAATGCTTAACAATTCATACCAAAGGGGCACAGGCATATCATGCACGAATTAAACATAGCAAAAATGACAAAAGTGCATGATGAACTAACGGATCTGCAATTTAACTCACGAAGCCTCCTTATAACAGCATTTTGGGCAACAAGATGACCTCAAATGCAAATGATGCAATGGAATGAAATGATGTACATGTCGAGGCGAAGATTTTGATATATCATACGCCCAAAACGGAGCTACAGATGCGGAGATACGAGCAGTCAAACATAGCATAAAAAATTAGGGTTACGGGGATGAAAAGTCAACCTAGAGGATTTAGATCTCAGATCCACTGTTCAAGCACTGTAGCAGCCGGGTTGGGGCGCGCCTCCCGAG
>NC_057810.1:119389932-119557260 GCF_018294505.1 Triticum aestivum
ATCGAGACTGGGATTTGTCACTCCGATGACGGAGAGGTATCTCTGGGCCCACTCGGTAATGCATCATCATAATGAGCTCAATGTGACTAAGTAGTTAGTCACGGGATCATGCATTACGGAACGAGTAAAGTGACTTGCCGGTAACGAGATTGAACGAGGTATTGGGATACCGGCGATCGAATCTCGGGCAAGTAACGTACCGATTGACAAAGGGAATTGTATACTGGATTGCTTGAATCCTTGACATCGTGGTTCATCTGATGATATCATCGTGGAACATGTGGGAGACAACATGGGTATCCAGATCCCGCTGTTGGTTATTGGACAGAGAGCTGTCTCGGTCATGTCTGCATGATTCCCGAACCCGTAGGGTCTACACACTTAAGGTTCGGTGACGCTAGAGTTGTTATGGGAATTAGTGTGCAGTTACCGAATGTTGTTCGGAGTCCCAATGAGATCCTGGACGTCACGAGGAGTTCCGGAATGGTCCGGAGGTAAAGATTTATATATGGGAAGTCCTATTTTGGCCACCGAAAAATGTTCGGGATTTTTCGGTATTGTACCAGGAAGGTTCTAGAAGGTTCCGGAGTGGGGCCCACCAGCATGGGGGACCCACATGAACGTGGGTAGTGGGGCCAAGGCCCCACACCGCTGGTCAAGGCGCACCAAGATCCCCCCTTAGAAGGAATAAGATCATATCCCGAAGGGATAAGATCAAGATCCCTAAAAAGGGGGATAACAATCGGTGGGGAAGGAAATGATGGGATTTCTTTCCTCCCACCTTTGCTAACGCCCCAATGGACTTGGAGGGCAAGAAACAAGCCCCCTCCACCCCTATATATAGTGGGGAGGCGCATGGGAGCTTCACCCTTGCCCCTGGCGCAGCCCTCCCCCTCCCCAACACCTCCTCCTCCGTAGTAGTGCTTGGCGAAGCCCTGCCGGAGAACTGCAAGCTCCACCACCACGTCATCATGCTGCCGGAGCTCTCCCTCAACTTCTCCTCTCCCCTTGCTGGATCAAGAAGGAGGAGACGTCCCCGGGCAGTATGTGTGTTGAACACGGAGGCGCCGTTGTTCGGCGCTTAAATCAAAATCAACCACGATCTGAATAGCTACGAGTACGACTCCTTCATCCGCGTTCTCGTAACGCTTCCGCATCGCAATCTTCAAGGGTACGAAGATGCACTCCCCTCTCTCTCATTGCTAGTCTCTCCATAGATTGATCTTGGTGATGTGTAGAATTTTTTTTAATTTCTGCAACGATCCCCAACAGTGGCATCATGAGCTAGGTCTACTGCGTAGATTCTATGCACGAGTAGAACACAAGTAGTTGTGGGCGTAAATTTTATTCAATATGCTTACCGTTACTAGTCCTATCTTGTTTCGATGGTATTGTGGGATGAAGCGGCCCGGACCGACCTTACACGTACACTTACGTGAGACAGGTTCCACCGACTGACATGCACTTGTTGCATAAGGTGGCTAGCGGGTGCCAGCCTCTCCCACTTTAGTCGGATCGGATTCGATGAAAAGGGTCCTTATGAAGGGTAAATAGAAATTAGCATATCACGTTGTGGTTTTGGCGTAGGTAAGAAACGTTCTGGCTAGAAACCTATAGCAGCCACGTAAAAAAAACTTGCAATAACAATTAGAGGACGTCTAACTTGTTTTTGCAGCATATGCCGTGTGATGTGATATGGCCAAGAAGGATGTGATGAATGAAATATATGTGATGTATGAGATTGATCATATTCTTGTAATAGGAATCACGACTTGCATGCCAATGAGTATGAAAACCGGCAGGAGCCATAGGAGTTGTCTTTATTTATTGTATGACCTGCGTGTCACTGAATAATGCCATGTAATTACTTTACTTCATTACTAAACCGTTAGCCATAGTAGTAGAAGTAATAGTTGGCGATACAACTTCATGGAGACACGATGATGGAGATCATGGTGTCATGCCGGTGACGATGATGATCATGGCGCCCCGAAGATGGAGATCAAAAGGAGCAAAATGATATTGGCCATATCATGTCACTATTTGATTGCATGTGATGTTTATCATGTTTTTACATCTTATTTGCTTAGAACGACGGTAGCATAAATAAGATGATCCCTCACTAAAAATTTCAAGAAAGTGTTCCCCCTAACTGTGCACCGTTGCGAAAGTTCGTTGTTTCGAAGCACCACGTGATGATCGGGTGTGATAGATTCTAACGTTCACATACAACAGGTGTAAGACAGATTTACACAGGCGAAACACTTAGGTTGACTTGACGAGCCTAGCATGTAAAGACATGGCCTCGGAACACAAGAGACTGAAGGGTCGAACATGAGTCATATAGTAGATACAATCAACATGAAGATGTTCACCGATGATGACTAGTCCGTCTCACGTGATGATCGGACATGGCCTAGTTGACTCGGATCATGTATCACTTAGATAATTAGTGGGATGTCTATCTGAGTATGAGTTCATTAGATGAACTTAATTATCCTGAACATAGTCAAAAGGTCTTTGCAAATTATGTCGTAGCTCGCGTTTCAGTTCTACTAATTTAGATATGTTCCTAGAGAAAATTTTGTTGAAAGTTGATAGTAGCAATTATGCGGACTGGGTCCGTAAACTGAGGATTGTCCTCATTGCTGCATAGAAGGCTTATGTCCTTAATGCACTGCTCGGTGTGCTGAACCTCGAACGTCGTCTGTGGATGTTGCGAACATCTGACATACACGTTTTGATGACTACGTGATAGTTCGGTAATATTAAACAGTTTAGAATTGAGGCGCTGAAGACGTTTTAGAAACGTCGCGGAACATATAAGATGTTCCAAGGGCTGAAATTGGGATTTCAGGCTCGTGCCTCCGTCAAGAGGTATAAGACCTCCGACGAGTTTCTTAGCCTACAAACTAAGGGAGAAAAGCTCAATCGTTGAGCTTGTACTCAGATTGTCTGGGTACAACAATCACTTGAATCGAGTGGGAGGTAATCTTCCAGATGAGATAGTGATGTTTCTCAAAGTCACATCCACCAAGCTACTAGAGCTTCATGATGAACTATAACATATCAGGGATAGATATGATGATCCTTGAAATATTCGTGATGTTTGACACCGCGAAAGTAGAAATAAAGAAGGAACATCAATTGTTGATGGTTAGTGAAACCACTAGTTTCAAGAAGGGCAAGGGAAAGAAGGGATACTTCATGAAATGGCAAGTCAGTTGTTGCTCTAGTGAAGAAACCCAAGGTTGAACCCAAACCCGAGACTAAGTGCTTCTGTAATGAGGGGAACGGTCACTGAAGCAGAACCACCCTAGATACTTGGTAGATGAGAAGGCTGGCAAGGTCGACAGAAGTATATTGGATATACATTATATTAATGTGTACTTTACTAGTACTCCTAGTAGCACCAGGGTATTAGATACCGGTTCGATTGCTAAGTGTTGGTAACTCGAAATAACAACTGCGGAATAAACGGAGACTAGCTAAAGGTGAGATGACGATATGTGTTGGAAGTGTTTCCAAGCTTGATGTGATCAAGCATCGCATACTCCCCCTACCATCGAGATTGGTGTTAAACCTAAATAATTGTTATTTAGTGTTTGCGTTGATCATAGACATCATTGGATTATGTCTATCGCAATACGGTTATTCATTTAAGGAGAATAATGGTTACTCTGTTTATTTGAATAACACCTTCAATGGTCTTGCACCTAAAATGAATGGTTTATTGAATCTCGATCGTAGTGATACACATGTTCATGCCAAAAGATCTAAGATAGTGATGTTAGTACCACCTACTTGTGGCACTGCCATGTAAGTCATATTGGCATAAAACGCATGAAGAAGCTCCATGTTGATGGATCTTTGGACTCACTCGTTTCCATGTCTATTGGTATGTATGCATGAAGAAACTCCATACAGATGGATCGTTTGGACTCACTTGATTTTCAATCACTTGATACATGCAAATCATACCACATGGGCAAGATGACTGAAAGCCTCGTTCTTCAGTAAGATGGAACAAGAAAGCAACTTGTTGGAAGTAATACATTTTGATGTGTGCTGTCCAATGAGTGTTGGGGCACGCAGTGGATATCGTTATGTTCTTACTTCACAGATGATTTGAGTAGATGCTAAGTATATTTACTTGATGAAACACGAGTCTGAATTATTGAAAGGTTCAAGTAATTTCAGAGTGAAGGTGAAGATCGTCGTGACAAGAAGATAAAATATCTATGATATGATCATAGAGATGAATATCTAAGTTACGAGTTTGGCACACAATTAAGACATTGTGGAAATTGTTTCATAACTAATACCGCCTGGATATTGTGATGGTGTGTCCGAACATCATAACTGCACCCTATTGGATATGGTGCATACCATGATGTCTCTTATCGAATTACCGCTATTGTTTATGGGTTTAGGCATTAGAGACAACCTCATTCACTTTAAATAGGGTACCACACAATTCCGTTGAGATGACACCGTATGAACTATGGTTTAGAGAAACATAAGTTGTCGTTTCTTGAAAGTTTGGGGCTGCGACGCTTATGTGAAAAAGTTTCATCCTGATAAGCTCGAACCCAAAGCGGATAAATACATCTTCATAGGACACCCAAAACAGTTGGGTATACCTCCTATTTCAGATCCGAAAGCAAAAGTGATTGTTTCTAGAAACGGGTCCTTTCTCGAGGAAAAGTTTCTCTTGAAAGAATCGAGTGAGAGAATGGTGGAGACTTGATGAGGTTATTGAACCGTCACTTCAACTAGTGTGTAGCAGGGCACAGGAAGTTGTTCCTGTGGCGCCTACACCAATTGAAGTAGAAGCTTATGATAGTGATCATGAAACTTCGGATCAAGTCCCTACCAAACCTTGTAGGGTGACAAGGATGCGTACTACTTCAGAGTGGTACAGTAATAATGTCTTGAAGGTCATGTTGCTAGACAACAATGAATCTACGAGCTATGGAGAAGCTATGGTGGGCCTGGATTCCGACAAATGGCTAAGAGGCCATAAAATCCGAGAGAGGATCCATGTATGAGAACAAAGTGTGGACTTTGGAAGAACTACTTGATGGTCGTAAGGCTGTTGGGTACAGATGGATTTTAAAAGAAAGACGGACAATGATGGTAAGTATCACCATTAAGAAAGCTCGACTTGTCGTTAAGATGTTTTCCGACAAGTTTAAGAAGTTGACTACGAGGAGACTTTCTCACTCGTAGCGATGCTAAGAGTCAATTGGAATTATATGAGGTAATATCACCAGTGGTCATATAACTTGCGCTTGATGTTTAGTTTGATGCTAGAACTTTGAAAATACGGAATTGTAGTCACATAACTTGACTCAAGCGTGCACATACGGTCAAAAAATACCTTTGCATGCATATTTGTGTATAGACCCCACCTGTCAGTCAAGCAGATGCATTTTTACACATAACACCCTTGTATATTTTATTCGTGAAAAAGTCAACCGCTGCGACACTTTTTGCATGAAAACCCCTCACATTTTTTTATTTGCAAAAAAGCAGACCACTGTACTGCAATAATAAATGCCTAAAATCCGTGCGCGCAAGAACTCGAACACAAGACACGCTCTAGCAAGATTAGAGCGTCTAGCCACTCCACCATCAGGTTTGGATGTCTGCTATGGATAACAACATTATATATACAAGACGAGAAAGCATGTGGAGTTCAAATGGGCTGGAGATACTACGGCCCATTTTGCACGCGCTATTTTCTTTACATATCTGCAAAATGTGAGTGCAAATTTTATTTTCAAATATTTGTGTGTTAAAAATATTTTACATATAGCCATTGATTAGTAGATGTAGTTTAACATACAAAATTGTTTATTATGAAAAATATATTTTAATAAACACAGAAAATATATATAAGATATTTGTAAAACTTAAGTCATAAATTTATGTTCAAATATTTGTGTTTAAAAGATATTACATACAACGATCATGAGTAAATATAAACGTTTTTATTCTATAAAAACATTTAGTTAATACAGACATTGAAAATGATTATTAAGTAAATATGTTTAATGAATCCATTAAAAATATACACTCATGTGTTTTATGTAAACTATACAAAATGATGAATACATATATTTACCAAATATTTACAAATATTCATTTGTGTATAGTTGTTACTGATGACTTATATTAAAAAAAATTATACATGATTTAATATTCATATAAACAGTTTACAGTTTATAGTATGAATATTTTTTATCATACAAATATTTTTTATAATTCGTAAATATTACTTTAAATATAGAAATATTTTTAAAATAATATGTAGTGTTTTTTGAAAGTAGGTTATTCATTTGTATGCACAATTTTATAACATACAAATATTTAAAGATTATTTCTGTTACTAAAATTATAATATCATACTATCTACAAATTTCTAAAAAACGGACAGGTGCATATTGTAGTTGCGAGGGTTGTTTTTGTGCTAGCCTCCGGTCGTGAGTTCGAGACTTGATATAGCTACACTTATTTATGTTAATTTCCATTTTATAATAACAGGTGAGACATGCACTAGTACATATATACCTTTTATCCTTAGCAGGCATCAGAATGTGATTGGTGTGGTGGCTAGACTTGCTAATGTGGTAATCCTGGGTACTGTGTTTGAGACACTGTGCGCTCCATTTTTTGGCGTTAATTTTCGCAGTATAGTGTTTGACTTTCTTGCAAATAAAGACATGAAGTGGTTCTGTGCAAAAATACATCACAGTGGTGGGTTTTTCCCATGAACAAAAATCTGTGTTTTGTGCAAAAAAAAAAACTTGGTCGAGCATCTACGGTCAATGACAGGTCGGGCCATACATACCGATATGCATGCATACGTATTTTATGACCGTATGTGCACGCTTTAGTCAAGTTGAGTGACTGCAATTCCGTATTTTGGAAGTTCTAGCACCAAACTGAACATCGAGCAAAAGTTCTATGACTTCCGGTGATATTACCTCGAATTATATTAGCAATTACTGCATGATTTATGAAATCTTGGAGATAGGTGATACGTCTCCGTTGTATCTACTTTTCCAAACACTTTTGCCCTTGTTTTGTACTCTAACTTGTATGATTTGAATGGAACTAACCCGGACTGACGCTGTTGTCAGCAGAATTGCCATGGTATTGTTTTTTGCAGAAAATAAAGATTCTCGGAATGTCCTGAAACTCCACGAAACACCTTAGAAAAAATAAAGAAAAATCCTTGCAAAAGATGAAGACCAGGGGGCCCACACCCTGTCCATGAGGGTGCCCCCCCTGGGCGCGCCCCCTACCTCGTGGGCCCCCTGGTGGCCCTCCGACGCCAACTCCAACTCCATATATTGGCCTTCGGAGAGAAAAAAACTAGAGAGAAGAAATCATCGCGTTCTACGATATGGAGCCGCTGCCAAGCCCTAATCTTTCTCGGGAGGGCTGATCTGGAGTCCGTTCGGGGCTCCGGAGAGGGGAATTTGTCGCCGTCGTCATCATCAACCATCCTCCATCACCAATTTCATGATGCTCACCGCCGTGCGTGAGTAATTCCATCGTAGGCTTGCTGGACGGTGATGGGTTGGATGAGATTTATCATGTAATCGAGTTAGTTTTGTTAGGGTTTGATCCCTAGTATCCATTATGTTCTGAGATTGATGTTGCTATAACTTTGCTTAATGCTTGTCACTAGGGCCCGAGTGCCATGATTTCAGATCTGAACCTATTATGTTTTCATGAATATATGTGAGTTCTTGATCCTATCTTGCAAGTCTATAGTCACCTACTATGTGTTATGATCCGACAACCCCGAAGTGACAATAATCGGAACCACTCCCGGTGATGACCATAGTTTGAGGAGTTCATGTATTCACTATGTGCTAATGCTTTGTTCTGGTTCTCTATTAAAAGGAGGCCTTAATATCCCTTAGTTTCCAATAAGACCCGGCTGCCACGGGAGGGTAGGATAAAAGATGTCATGCAAGTTCTTTTCCATAAGCACGTATGACTATATTCAGAATACATGCCTACATTACATTGATGAACTGGAGCTAGTTCTGTGTCACCCTATGTTATGACTGTTACATGATGAACCACATCCGGCATAATTATCCATCATTGATCCAGTGCCTACGAGTTTTCCGTATACTGGTTCTCGCTTATTTACTTTTCCGTTGCTACTGTTACAATCACTACAAAATACCAAAAACATTACTTTTGTTGTCTTTACTTTTGTTACCATTACCACCGCTATCATATTACTTTGCTACTAAACACTTTGCTGCAGATACTAAGTTTCCAGGTGTGGTTGAATTGACAACTCAGCTGCTAATACTTGAGAATATTCTTTGGCTCCCCTTGTGTCGAATCAACAAATTTGGATTGAATACTCTACCCTCGAAAACTGTTGCGATCCCCTATACTTGTGGGTTATCAAGACCTTTTTCTGGCGCCGTTGCCGGGGAGCATAGCTCTATTCTTTGAGTCACTTGGGATTTATATCTGCTGGACACTATGAAGAACTTGAAAGACGCTAGGACCAAGATTTTGCCCTCAACTACGAGGGGAGGTAAGGAACTGCCATCTAGCTCTGCACTAGATTCTCCTTCTATTATAAGTAAGCTTGCGACGCCTAAACCTGCTACCGCTATGAATTCTGATATGTCGCATGATACTTGTGATGAAACTACTTCTATGCTTGATACTACTGTGCCACTTGGTGAATATCTTGATGAGCAAATTGCTAGGTCTAGAGAAAGAGAAATTATTGAACCTGAACACGATGATGTTAGTGACGATGAACCTATGCCTGCTATTCCTGAGGGTTATCTTTTTGATGCTGAATCTTCTGCAGCTATTTTTGCTTGCCAGGATAGACGTGAACTTAAGAGGTTACTAATTAAATGGAGTAAAGAATCTTTTAGAGGTAGAATGAAACCCGACCCTGCTTTTGCTACTTCACCTATCTGTGTTCCTGATCAGGACTATTATGATTTTTCTGTTGATCCCGATATAATTACTTTGGTTGAATCTGATCCTTTCTATGGCTATGAATCTGAAACTGTTGTGGCACATCTTACTAAGTTGAATGATATATCTGCCCTGTTTACTAATAATGAGAGATAGCGCTATCTTTATTTACTCAAAATATTTCCGTTCTCGTTAAAGGGTGATGCTAAGATATGGTATAATTCTCTTGATCCTGGTTGTGTGCAAAGTCCCCAGGATATGATTTATTACTTCTCTGCTAAATATTTCCCTGCTCATAAGAAACAAGCTGCTTTGAGGGAAATATACAATTTTGTGCAAATTGAAGAAGAGAGTCTCCCACAAGCTTGGGGGAGGCTTCTCAAGTTACTTAATGCTTTGCCTGATCATCCTCTTAAGAAACCTGAAATATTTGATATATTTTATAATGGACTAAATGATGCTTCCAGAGATTACCTGGATAGTTGTCCTGGTTCTATTTTCAGGGAAAGAACACCGGATGACGCTGAAATTCTATTGAATAATATGTTGGCTAATGAAAATAATTGGGCACCTCCCGAGATACCTCCTGAGCCAGTTCCTGAGCCAATTACTGAGCCTATTCCTAAACCAACTCCGAAGAAGAGAGGTGTTCTATTTCTTAGTCCCGAAGATATGCAAGAGGCAAAGAAATCTATGAAAGAAAAAGGTATTAAAACCGAAGATGTTAAGAATTTACCTCCTATTGAAGAAATACACGGTCTTAATTTACCGCCTGTTGAGGAAGTATATGATCTCAATTACTTATTTACTGAAGAACCTCCCGATAGCCCGACACAGGTAGTAAAGGTAAATTCTCTCTATAGATATGATAAAGCTGAAGTCCCTCCTACTAAAATTGCTAGTCAGTGCTTGGATGAGTTTCATAACTTTATGTTTAAGCAAGATGACTTTAATGCTTATGTTGGTAGACAATTAAAACAAGATGCTTATATGATTAAACGCTTGGGTGATTATATGGCTGATATTAGAGGTGAACTTAAACTTGTTAGCAAACATGCTTCTATGGTTACCACTCAAGTAGAACAAGTACTTAAAGCTGAGAAAGAAGCGCTTGATGAAATGAATAGTAAGAAAAATGATCATGCTGTTAGAGTGGCTACTAGAACCAGTAGAATGACTCAGGAACCTTTGTATCCTGAAGGCCACCCTAAGATAATCGAGCAAGATTCTCAGAGAAATGATATTGATGTACCTAGTTCTTCTAGAAAGAAGAAAAAGAAAAATGATAGGACTTTGCAAACTTCTAGTGAACCTATTGCTGAGCCACCTGAGAATTCAAATGATATTTCTATTTCTGATGTTGAAACACAATCAGGTGATGAACATGAACCTAGTGATAATGTTAATGGTAATGTTCATGTTGATTCCCAACCTAGTAATGATAATGATGTAGAAGTTGAACCTACTGTTGATCTTGATAACCCACAATCAAAGAATAAACGTTATGATAAAAGAGATTTTGTTGCTAGGAAACATGGTAAAGAAAGGGAACCATGGGTTTAGAAACCCATGCCTTTTCCTCCGAAACCATCCAAGAAAAAGGATGATGAGGATTTTGAGCGCTTTGCTGAAATGATTAGACCTATTTTTTTGCGTATGCGATTAACTGATGTGCTCAAAACAAACCCTTATTCTAAGTATATGAAGGATATTATCACTAATAAAAGAAAGATACCTGAAGCTAAAATTTCCACCATGCTTGCTAATTATACTTTTAAGGGTGGAATACCAAAGAAACTTGGAGATCCCGGAGTACCTACTATACCATGCTCCATTAAGAGAAATTATGTTAAAACTGCTTTATGTGATCTTGGAGCCGTTGTTAGTGTTATGTCTCTCTCTTTATATCATAGACTTGACTTGAATAAGTTGACACCTACTGAAATATCTTTGTAAATGGCTAATAAATCAACTGCTATACCTATTGGTATTTGTGAGGATGTGCCTGTTGTGGTTGCAAATGTTACTATTTTAACGGACTTTGTCATTCTTGATATTCCTGAGGATGATAGTATGTCTATTATTCTTGGAAGACCTTTCCTTAATACTGCAGGGGCTGTTATTGATTGCAACAAAGGCAATGTCACTTTTCATGTTAATGGCAATGAACACACGGTACACTTTCCGAGGAAACAACCTCAAGTTTACAGTATCAACTCTATTGGAAAAATTCCATCGATTATATTTGGAGGTTTTGAATTTCCTCTCCCTACTGTCAAAAAGAAGTATGATATACTCATTGTTGGGGATTTTCATATCCCCGTTGAGGTAACTTAGTGCCATTCGAAATTTCTTCGGTTCCGTGTTAATCGGAATGAGCTTGTTAACAAGACTTGATCAACCTTGTTAGTGGATTCATTTTGATGATCACGAGATGGATGAAACTAGAAACACAACCTTCTGTACCCTCTTTATATTTTCTGTTATTTAGAAGAAATAGAGTAAAATAGTATTTTTCTGTCTGTCTCCTGACTTATCCGCTCAATATAAAAATTTCCCGAAAATAAAAGTCCTCAGAATGCCATGCCAATTTTATATGATTTTTTCGGGAATATTTAAGAATTTACTGTGCAAAAATCACCGCGGGGGAGCTGCCACCTAGCCACGAGGGTGGAGGGCGCGCCCTACCCCCCTGGGCGCGCCCCCTGCCTCGTGGGCCCATAGTGGCCCTCCTCCACTTATTCCTGCACCCATCTTCTTCCTCTATCTCTCACAAACACGAAAAACCAACTCAAGCACGAGTTCCAGCCCCCGTTGCTGTGATTTTCGATCTCCTTGCTCAAAGCACCTCTCGCAAAACTGCTTGGGGAGATTGTTCCTTGGTATGTGACTCCTCCATTGGTCCAATTAGTTTTTGTTCTAGTGCTTTATTCATTACAAATTTGTGATGCATAGGTGACCATGTTCTTGAGCTTGCATGTTAAATTTATATGGTTCCAAGTAGTTCCAATGCTTTATATAGGCTCTAGGCACTTGTAGGAGTTGTTGCTATCAATTTTATTGAAGTTGGTTCACTTTTATTTGAAGTTACTAAAAAAATCAGATTGTTTCAGAATTAATGAAGAGATTTTTGAGGGGCTCGTCGAGCCGAAGCGCTAAGGAAAAGCAAAAGGAAGAGGAACAGAAGCCCAAATTTAATTTACCTCGCACCACGGAGGTCCGGCCTTGTGAATGGCCTTCCAATGACTTTTTGAGGAGAGCTGGGATTTATGAAGATTTCTATTTATTGATTGAGAATGCTGGCCTCACCAACTTCCTCCACGACCAACGTCATCAGTATCTCTTACTCACAAATACTTTTGTGCAAAACTTCTACTTTTTCCCTAAGAAATCACCTCCAACAGTAGAGTTTCATTTATATGACGTTGTTAAAAGGATGCCATTAGCTGAATTTTGCGAGGTATGCAAAATACCTTTTGAGGGCACCTTGGATGAACCACACCGTAATGAAATAGAAGCTTTTATTAACACTATCACGGTGGGAGAAACCAGGAAGGTTTCTGATGCAAGAATCACTAGCATACATTTTCCTGTTTTACGATACTTTGCCTTATTTGCTAGTCGTTGCCTGATAGGTCGCGGAAACTGTGGAAACCTTAGTATTCCTGATGTTATCATTTTATTCCATGGTTTATATCGAAGTAACTCTGTTAGTATGGGTGGAATTGTTGCTAGGCGGTTAAGTCTGAACCGTACTAAAGGCCCCATCTTTGGAGGTATTTACGCCTCACGCCTAGCTGAACATTTTGAAATACCTATTAGGCATGAGGAGGAAGAGGAAACACCGCTGCCTCGTGCTTATTTAGATTATAGGAGTATGCTAGCGCATGATTTTCTTGTTAAGAGTCGTGAAGGGGAACTCAAATATAAATTGTACTTTGATAAACATCACCCTGAGATTATTAATTTGCCTGCTCCCTCTTTGTTTAACTTATCTGTAGGTCCTCACATCGTTCCGTGGGCGGCCATTCAAGCCTATCGAAATCCTGCACCCGCCCCGGAACCGGAACCACAAGATGAGCCTCCACGACTATCTGTTTATTCTTGGGATCCAGAGGAGGCTGCCAGCCAATGGCAGCCGGAGCCTTCTGCGTCACAGTACGACCCCAGCTGCACCTACGGGTATCAGCCAGGCCATCCCTGCCAATAGACCAACTTAGGCCAAAAGCCTAAGCTTGGGGGAGTATGTATTTCCCACCGACATTACATTCATGTTCACACACACTAATTGCTAGATGTCGGTGTTCATACTCTTTCACTATAACATCCATGCTAGTTTATTTTCTTTTTCCTGCTTTCTTCTTGTGTGTTTAATAAACCTTAAGAAAAACAAAAAAAATTAGTAGTAGTTTATTTCTTTGCCGTAGTAATTAAAATGGAAAACCCAAAAAAAATCCCGTTCTTCTTTTGTTTGTTGGGAGCTTTCCCGTGTAAATAGTTTTTATTTCTTTTTCTTTTCTTTGGGGGTCAGTAGGAGAAGACCATGATTAAATTGTTGAAGTGGCTTTTATGTGCATGATTGTTTATTTTAACTTAGACCCCATATTACTTGTCTTCTCTCTTGAGTTGAATGCTTGCAGATTCCAGCTTAGTCCAATGCACATGCACTCTTATTATTATACACATCGTTCGGTCATGCAAGTGAAAGGAAATAATGATGATATATGATGGGCTTATTGGGATGAGAAAAGCTAGTATGAACTCGAACTCTCTTGTTTTTGTAAATATGATGATTCATCGTTCTTGATTCAGCTATTATGAAGTAACATATTTGCAATGACATTTAGAGATTATAGTTGCTTGTGCCATGCTTGATTAGCTATGAGTTATAATGGTTTACCTTGCGTGCCAACATGCTATTAGAATGATTATGATGTGGTATGATGGGATGGTATCCTCCTTTAAATGAATTGAGTGACTAGACTTGGCACATGTTCACGCATGTAGTTGAATCAAATCAACATAGCCTTCATGATATTTATGTTCATGGTGGATTATATCCTACTCATGCTTGTATTCAGTGTAAATTAATTTTGATGCATGTTTATGACTGTTGTCGCTCTCTCAGTTGGTCGCTTCCCAGTCTTTTGCTAGCCTTCACCTGTACTAAGCAGGAATACAGCTTGTGCATCCAAACTCCTTAAACCCCAAAGTTATTCCATATGAGTCCACTATACCTTCCTATATGCGGTATTTACCTGCCGTTCCAAGTAAATTTGTATGTGCCAAACTCCAAACCTTCAAATGAAATTCTGTTTTGTATACTCGAGCAGCTCATGTTTCAACTAGGGCTGCCCTTATCTTCCATGTTAGGCAGTTATTCTCAAGAGGAGTGGACTCCGCTCCTCATTCACGAGAAAAATGGCTGGTCACCGGGATGCCCAGTCCCATGCTTTATGCAAACTAAATCAAAATAATTGCAAACAAAACTCCCCTTGGGACCCGTTGAATGTTGGAGGCACTCGTTGTTTTGAGCAAGCCATGGATTGTTGCTTGTGGAGGAAGGGGAGTATAAACTTTACCATTCTATTTGGGAACCGCCTATAATTTGTTTAGCATGGAAGATATCGTCATCTCATAGTTGTTGCGTTGACAGCAAAAGTATGCCGCTCAAAATGTTATTCAATCTCTATTTTAAAACCGAGCTTTGGCACCTCTACAAATCACTACTTCCCTCTGCGAAGGGCCTATCTATTTACTTTTATGTTGAGTCATCATACTTCTTATTAAAAAGCACCCGCTGGAGAGCACACTGTCGTTTTCATTCATTATTATTGGTTTATATTGGGTATGACTTGACGGGATCTCTTTTACCATGAATTACAATGTTTAGTCAGTCCTCGATTTTTAAAGGTGCTCTGCATTTATGTTTTGCGGTCTCAAAAAGGGCTAGCGAGATACCATTTTGTTATATCATGTTATAATTATTTTGAGAAAGTGTTGTCATCCGAGTTTTGTTATTATAGCTCGCTAGCTGATTTTGCTATTGATATGAGTAACTGTGAGACCTTTGTGTTATTGTGAGAATGGTTAGTTCATAATATTTTCTGAAACTTGAATGTTGGCTTTTCATGTTTACAAGAACAAGAGCAAACAGAGTTTGTAAAAGTTTTCCCTTTTCTCTTTCAGTTTGTCAACTGAATTGCTTGAGGACAAGCAAGTGTTTAAGCTTGGGGGAGTTGATACGTCTCCGTCGTATCTACTTTTCCAAACACTTTTGCCCTTGTTTTGGACTCTAACTTGTATGATTTGAATGGAACTAACCCAGACTGACGCTATTTTCAGCAGAATTGCCATGGTGTTGCTTTTGTGCAGAAAATAAAGATTCTCGGAATGTCCTGAAACTCCATGGAACACCTTAAAAAATAAAGAAAAATCCTTGCAAAAGATGAAGACCAGGGGGCCCACACCCTGTCCATGAGGGTGGGGGGGGGCGCCCCCCTGGGTGCGCCCCCTACCTCGTGGCCCCCCTGGTGGCCCTCCGACGCCAACTCCAACTCCATATATTGGCCTTTGGAGAGAAAAAAATTAGAGAGAAGAAATCATCGCGTTCTACGATATGGAGCCGCCGCCAAGCCCTAATCTCTCTCGGGAGGGCTGATCTGGAGTCCGTCCGGGGCTCTGGAGAGGGGAATTCGTCGCCGTCGTCATCATCAACCATCCTCCATCACCAATTTCATGATGCTCACCGTCGTGCGTGAGTAATTCCATCGTAGGCTTGCTGGACGGTGATGGGTTGGATGAGATTTATCATGTAATCGAGTTAGTTTTGTTAGGGTTTGATCCCTGGTATACATTATGTCCTGAGATTGATGTTGCTATGACTTTGCTATGCTTAATGCTTGTCACTAGGGCCCGAGTGCCATGATTTTAGATATGAACCTATTATGTTTTCATGAATATATGTGAGTTCTTGATCCTATCTTGCAAGTCTATAGTCACCTACTATGTGTTATGATCTGGCAACCCCGAAGTGACAATAATCGGAACAACTCCCGGTGATGACCATAGTTTGAGGAGTTCATGTATTCACTATGTGCTAATGCTTTGTTCCGGTTCTCTATTAAAAGGAGGCCTTAATATCCCTTAGTTTCTAATAGGACCCCGCTGCCACAGGAGGGTAGGACAAAAGATGTCATGCAAGTTCTTTTCCATAAGCACGTATGACTATATTCGGAATACATGCCTACATTACATTGATGAACTGGAGCTAGTTCTGTGTCACCCTATGTTATGACTGTTACATGATGAACCACATCCGGCCTAATTATCCATCATTGATCCGTTGCCTACGAGTTTTCCATATACTGGTTCTCGCTTATTTACTTTTCTGTTGCTACTGTTACAATCACTACAAAATACCAAAAACATTACTTTTGTTGTCTTTACTTTTGTTACCGTTACCACCGCTATCATATTACTTTGCTACTAAACACTTTGCTGCAGATAGTAAGTTTCCAGGTGTGGTTGAATTGACAACTCGTCTGCTAATACTTGAGAATATTCTTTGGCTCCCCTTGTGTCGAATCAACAAATTTGGGTTGAATACTCTACCCTCGAAAACTGTTGCGATCCCCTATACTTGTGGGTTATCAATAGGATGTGAAAACATTGTTTCCTCGATGATATTCTTGAGGAAAGGTTGTATGTGATACAACCAGAAGGTTTTGTCAATCCTGAAAGATGCTAATAAGTGTGCAAAGCTCCAGCAATCCTTCTAAGGACTGGAGTAAGCATCTCGGAGTTGGAATATACGCTTTGATGAGATGATCAAATATTTTGGGTTTATACAAAGTTTATGAGAAACTTGTATTTCCAAAGTGAGTGGGAGCACTATAGAATTTCTGATGAGTATATGTTATTGACATATTGTTGATCAGAAATGATGTAGAATTTCTGGACAGCATATAGGGTTATTTGAAAAGTGTTTTTCAATGGAAAACCTGGATTAAGCTACTTGAACATTGAGCATCAAGATCTATAAAGATAGATCAAAAAACGCTTAATAGTACTTTCAAATGAATACATACCGTGACAAGATTTTGAAGGAGTTCAAAATAGATCGGCAAAGAAGGAGTTCTTGGCTGTGTCATAAGGTGTGAGTATTAAGTAAGACTCAAGACCGGATCACGACAGAAGAGAGAGAAAGGACGAAGGTCGTCCCCTATGCTTTAGACATAGGCTCTAAAGTATGCTATGCTGTGTACCGCACCTGAAGTGTGCCTTGCCATGAGTCAGTGAAGGGGTACAAGTGTGATCTAGGAATGGATCACATGACAGTGGTCAAACTTATCCTTAGTAACTAGTTGACTAAGGAATTTTCTCGATTATGGAGGTGGTAAAAGAGTTCGTCGTAAAGGGTTACGTCGATGCAAACTTTGACACTAATCCGGATGACTCTGAGTAGTAAACCGGATTCGTATAGTAGAGTAGTTGTTTGGAATAGCTCCAAGTAGCGCGTGGAAGCTGCATATACAAGATGACATAGAGATTTGTAAAGCACACATGGATCTGAAAGGTTTAGACCTGTTGACTAATAAACCTCTCTCACAAGCGAGATATGATCAAACACCATGGTTGTTGGATTCATTACAATCACATAATGATGTGAACTAGATTATTGACTCTAGTGCAAGTGGGAGACTGTTGGAAATATGCCCTAGAGGCAATAATAAAATGGTTATTATTATATTTCCTTGTTCATGATAATTGTCTATTGTTCATGCCATAATTGTATTAACTGGAAACCGTAATACATGTGTGAATACATAGACCACAACATGTCCCTAGTGAGCCTCTAGTTGACTAGCTCGTTGATCAATAGATGGTTATGGTTTCCTGACCATGGACATTGGATGTCATTGATAACGGGATCACATCATTAGGAGAATGATGTGATGGACAAGACCCAATCCTAAGCATAGCACAAGATCGTGTAGTTCGTTTGCTAAGAGCTTTTCTAATGTCAAGTATCATTTCCTTAGACCATGAGATTGTGTAACTCCCGGATACCGTAGGAATGCTTTGGGTGTACCAAACGTCACAACATAACTGGGTGGCTATAAAGGTGCACTACATGTATCTCTGAAAGTGTCTGTTGGGTGAGCACGAATCGAGACTGGGATTTGTCACTCCGATGACGGAGAGGTATCTCTGGGCCCACTCGGTAATGCATCATCATAATGAGCTCAATGTGACTAAGTAGTTAGTCACGGGATCATGCATTACGGAACGAGTAAAGTGACTTGCCGGTAACGAGATTGAACGAGGTATTGGGATACCGGCGATTGAATCTCGGGCAAGTAACGTACCGATTGACAAAGGGAATTGTATACGGGATTGCTTGAATCCTTGACATCGTGGTTCATCCGATGAGATCATCGTGGAACATGTGGGAGCCAACATGGGTATCCAGATCCCGCTGTTGGTTATTGGCTAGAGAGCTGTCTCGGTCATGTCTGCATGATTCCCGAACCCGTAGGGTCTACACACTTAAGGTTCAGTGATGCTAGAGTTGTTATGGGAATTAGTGTGCAGTTACCGAATGTTGTTCGGAGTCCCGGACGTCACGAGGAGTTCCGGAATGGTCCGGAGGTAAAGATTTATATATGGGAAGTCCTATTTTGGCCACCGAAAAATGTTCGGGATTTTTCGGTATTGTACCGGGAAGGTTCTAGAAGGTTCCGGAGTGGGGCCCACCAGCATGGGGGACCCACATGAACGTGGGTAGTGGGGCCAAGGCCCCACACCGCTGGTCAAGGCGCACCAAGATCCCCCCTTAGAAGGAATAAGATCATATCCCGAAGGGATAAGATCAAGATCCCTAAAAAGGGGGATAACAATCGGTGGGGAAGGAAATGATGGGATTTCTTTCCTCCCACCTTTGCTAACGCCCCAATGGACTTGGAGGGCAAGAAACAAGCCCCCTCCACCCCTATATATAGTGGGGAGGCGCATGGGAGCTTCACCCTTGCCCCTGGCGCAGCCCTCCCCCTCCCCAACACCTCCTCCTCCTCCGTAGTGCTTGGCGAAGCCCTGCCGGAGAACTGCAAGCTCCACCACCACGCCATCATGCTGCCAGAGCTCTCCCTCAACTTCTCCTCTCCCCTTGCTGGATCAAGAAGGAGGAGACGTCCCCGGGCAGTACGTGTGTTGAACACGGAGGCGCCGTTGTTCGGCGCTTAAATCGAAATCAACCACGATCTGAATAGCTACGAGTACGACTCCTTCATCCGCGTTCTCGTAATGCTTCCGCATCGCAATCTTCAAGGGTACGAAGATGCACTCCCCTCTCTCTCATTGCTAGTCTCTCCATAGATTGATCTTGGTGATGCGTAGATTTTTTTTAATTTCTGCAACAATCCCCAACAAGGAGACCATGAGGACGGCTCTGGTGACCCAATGACGGTGCAAGAAGGAGACCGTGATGACGGCTCCGGTGACCGAACCGAGTCTGGCCAGGTATATATATTAGTTAAGCATGTGCTGACTAGCTAATTGATGCATTCATTGTTTTGGTATATGTACACATATTAATTAATTCTCGTCTTTCTTCTTTTTTTTAGCCCTCCGGATCGAGCACAACTTCGGTAAGGAGACGAGGCCCGAAGAAAAAGTTGAGCTTGGATGAAAGGTTTGAGATCACAGCAATCGCGCACGACGGTGAACTGATTGAACCCATCCGGACAAAGAACACATTTACTGCTCAGTGCGGGGTTCTTGTTAGGGACAAGATCCCGATCAGCATCCACCAATGGTATAAGCCTAAGGAGGAAGACCCTCAGGTGTCTTATGTCAATGATATGCAGAAAGATGGTCTTTGGACTGAGCTGAAGGCAAATTTCACCCTACCGCTAGAGGAGGATCCGGAGAAGCCAGTTAATGAGCAATTAATCAAGTCTTGTGCTCTTAAGAAGATGGCAGGCCTATTCAGGAGGTGGAGGAAGAGCTAAAAAAAGTTTGTCGACAAAGAAGAGACACCAGAATTCATCGACAAATATGAGAAGATCAGAGATCACTGGCCCGCATTTGTGGCCCACACGACATCGGAAAAGAGTAAGAAGATGTCGGCGACAAACAAGCAAAATGCTGCGAAGAAGAAGTTTCACCATCACACGGGGTCAGGTGGCTACCTCAAAGCCCGGCCTAAGTGGTACAAGGCTGAGAATGATCTGCTTGATAAAGGGATCGAACCAGAGACAATGAACTGGCCAGACCGTTGCCGGACTTGGTTCTTCGGGGCTGGCGGAACCTTGGACCCTGTATCAGGGAAGTGCCGTTGGATGGACGAGCAACTGAAAACACCAGTCAACAGGCTTCGGCACTATATCGATGCAGCGCAGCAAGGGACGTTCGTTCCATACAGGGAGAAGGACGAGCTCACAATGGCCCTCGGGAATCCTGAGCACCCTGGACGAACACGAGGCACGCCAGGATCCATTCCGTGGAAGGTTGGTTTTCCAGACGCAGGGGGTTACAAAACCCACGAGAGAAGGAAGAAATTGGAGCAGAGCCAACTGCAGGCGCTGCACGAAAGGGTACAAGGGCTAGAGGAACGAGAAGCAGATCGCAGCAAATGACCTGCCGAAACTTCCCCCGAAGCTACCCCGTCATCTCAGCGGAGAAGCAGCATGGCTTCCACCGTGCTGCTTCAGCTGGAGCATGTCTTGACGGCTCCTGCTAGCTACCCTATGAATTTTATCACGGAGGCTCAAAATTGCCACCTTATGACGCAATGGCAGAACTTAAAAGTCAAGGCGGTTGTCGGCCAAGTTCGACCTTCTAAACCCGGTGCAACTTTTCACTGTCGTCCGATTCCAGAAGGATATGCTAGGGTGACGGTGGACAAAATAACGGAGAGATTTGAGGACCTCCATCTTGACCACCCTACGGGTGAAGGGGAGACTCAGCTGGGTTCTGCTCTGAAGACTCCATGCCTATGGCGGAAGGAGTTCATCAAGCTTCCGAACTGGACGCCTCCTCCTCCTCCTCAGGTGAGTCAGGGCACTCCACCTCCTCCACCGCCTCCTCCTCCGGCGAGTGACGATCAGGGCACTCGGCTTCCTTCTCCGGCGCGTGGCGGCACTCCGCCTCCTTCTCCGCCAACGCCGGCACGCCCGAGCAGCCAGCAGCCTCCTCCTTATCCGGCGCGTGGCGGCACTCCTCCTCCTTCTCCGCCTGCGCCGGCGCGCCCGAGCAGCCAGCAGCCTCCTCCTTCTCCGCCTCGCCAGCAAGGGCGGAAGAGACCCGCCGCCGCCCCGGCTGCGTGTCGTAGTCCTTCTCCTCCGCCTCGTAAGCAAGCACGAAAGAAGTCAGACGCTACAGCCGCTCCGTCTGCTCCGGCGTCTAGCAGTACAGCCAGCAGAGGCGGGAGGCAATACAGATACGGTCCTTCTCTCAAGCCTCTAGAGAAGTTACCGTACGAGAGGACCGAGGAGGAAAACGCGAAGATCATGTAGACCGAAGTGAACGACTTCTTTGAAGGGGTGAAAGCAAAGAGACATCCACCTCCAGAGGAGAAGGTAGATCCGGTGAAAGCAAAGTGCACTATCAATGCCCTGAGGAAACCACCAAAGTCTCCACCGAAAAACAACTATGAGCGCATTACTGCAAAGACATATCTCGAAGCTAACCGGTCGGGAAGTACTGTCAGTGATAAAAGGTTAAAAGAACGAGCAGTTGGGAAAAAAATTGCCCAGCTCGGCGAACAAGCAAAGCAATCATGCCCCCTGCTCAATGTGTCTAGCGACATCGTCGCTAATGCTCCAGGGACGGTGCCCGGTTATAACAATCTTGGAGATTACCTGCCTGATGATGTACATTTTGATTTCTTGGAGGTGGACGAACACAGATACGAGTACGGGAAGCATCTCGTCAAAGATGAAAAATCTCTAACAACGATGATGCGAAGATTCCATAATTGGTACATGAAAACCTGCAGAGAGTCTGGGGGGACGAATGCTTTGTATCTGAATATTAAAGAGGAGCACGACCTCGTTGGAACTGATCTGTTGACGGTTCCATTTGAGGAGTTCTTCGAGTTCTTCAATCAAAAGGCCCTCGATAAATTAACGGTCTTTTGCTACTGTCTGTAAGTACTATTTCTGTCATTAAGTCTCTATATATAGCTCGGCTCTTTCATTTGCATGTATTTATAATTAATTATCCTCACTATATTATGCAGATTGAAGATCGTCGAGTGCAAAAAACAAGAAATGTATGATATTGGGTTCATTAACACAAATATCATAGACGAAATTCAGGTTACAAAGCACGCCGAAGAGGCCGAGGCCAACTTGCTAGAATCGTTGATCAAAAATCAAAACAAAGATTTAATACTGTTTTCTTACAACTTCCAGTGAGTGTTACTATCGTGTGCATATTCGGTTTCCCTTTATTACTCGAGCGAGGTTATAGTAATGTAATTGATGAGTTATGCATGCGTGCGCAGATTTCACTATGTTCTTTTGGAGATTAAGCTTGAGCGGGGAGTAGTAAACGTCTTAGACTCGAGACGAAAAAATCCCGAAACCTATGCGGACATGACTAAAATGCTCAACAAGTAAGTTCAATCGATCATTATCGCACCATATCAGCAACTTTTTATTCATTTCCTGATATCTCAAGTAATAATAATTATTTTCTTTGTCTTGTAGGGTTTGAAAATAGTTCACCGCAGAAGTTCCGGGACTGCCGCAGGAGCTGCGATATACATACCTGAAAGTAAGTACTACTAGCTAGCTAGTTGCGCGCATCTCCCGTTGATTCTATAGCTATATTTTCATTAATGCCATTTATAATGCTTCATTATCAGTTTGATTGACCTCTATTTCTCGTAAAGTGCTTGTGGCAGGAAGAAGGGAATAATTTATGTGGATACTACGTGTGCGAGTTCATCTACAACGCGACTTTGAAAAATTAGTGGGGCTACTCTAAAAGACAATATGAAGTGCGTAAGCAATAATATTCATAATTTCATTTTATTACACCATCATTTCTGTTGAGTTTCATTCATATATGTATTAACCCCCTTCTTCAAATTAGACGTGGCAGATGCGGGATGAACTCCTAGAACAAGATCGCATGAAAACAATTCAAGAGGAATTGGCGGGATTCTTTTTTGACCACGTCATCAATAAAGCCGGAGAATACCACGTGGAAGTTGATTTCAATTGCTAGGGGATTGTAAGAGATCTTACATATTGTAACTGTATGTAGCCGGTAGCGTCGGATAGATAATACGAAAACTTGTTGTTCGACCAATCTCTCGGAGAAGGAGAGGTCGATCGATCACTTCTCTCGGTATGCATGACGAAGCCCTGTACTTAATGGTTCCCTTCATTTTCTTACTAGCTAGCGTGTCGAGGGCCTCTCTATGTGCAGTATGTAGCATCGACCAAGCACGGACATAAGAGAGGACACTTGTCTCTATTAATTAGCTAGCTAACACAATATATGAAACACCTAAATTAACCCCCCAAAACCCCCAACCCCCCCCCCCCCTTAAAAAAAACAAAAACCCCAGCCACTGAAATGCTGACGCGTGGATGCCTTTTGGTCTCGGTTGGTGCCACCAACCGGGATCAAAGGCCCTCCTACCTGGGCTCGGCGCACCGGCCACGTGGAGGCCCATCTGTCCCGGTTCGTGTTAGAACCGGGACTAAAGGGAGGAGGCATTAGTAACGACCCTTTAGTCCCGGTTCAAGAATCGGGACAAAAGACCCTCACCAACCGGGACAAATGCCCTGTTTTCTACTAGTGCATGTAGGACTGAATATAATTAATTATTTCTGCACAAAAACCTTTAAAGAAATATTTTCATGATTGGCCTCACTTAAATGATCTGTCCCGGCTCATATATATTACATAATGTGTCCTTTCTTGTTCCTTTATTCGGGCTTGAGAGGCATCAGAAATTCAGAGTGTGCATGTAAACTATATAAATCTTGTAGCACACCTTCCGAGAGTATCTTTGTTAGCATTTTGCTTTGTGTTTAGAACAAATTGAAAAATAGTCAGCTAACTATTAGTAGAACCAAAAAGAAGAGTATTTAGCATGATGTTCGAACTTCCTTTGCAGTTGGTTGAATTAACCACATGAATTGCACTACTTAACTACAAATACTCAATTGCTTGATGCACCTCTAGATCGAGCATGTACTTCTTTCTTGGACTCGATCTCCACTGTGAGCGGTTGATGATTTAGGCAGCAATGCCAGGTAATTGGATGATAATGTGGCGGCACTAAAGATGATTTATTCAATGTATATTCGAGCAATTGCTTGTATTAATTTCTCAGTTGAATCTGCTCGTGCAACTTAAAACACTTGGCTGCTGCTATTCTCTATTTTCTTTAGCTCGATGTTGTTGTTCGTAGCTTGGTTTAGTCGATCTTCTCTCAAGGATCGAGCATGTACTTATTTCTTAGACTCGATCTCCACTGTTAGCAAACAATGCAGAGGCCGAGAGGTTTACCCTTCCTTTTTTGAAAAAGTAAACAAAACAAATATTGAGAGAATAGTGTGAACATTTGATTTGATGGCTTCGATGGGAACGACGACTAATGATACAACACATTTGTTGCTGTTGGAGTTCTATTTTGTTTTGTCATTACCATGCTGGGTTGGTTTATCCAAGGCTAGCTCTGGGCCATGGCGATGAGTGTGATGGCCTAGGGCCCAACTCGAGCAGGGGTCAACACCCGAGAGATGCAAGACTGGCCCATTAAGAAGGAAGCAAGTCACCATGAACAACAATCCTTAATCCTCCGCCTTCGCTCGGTCCTAGCAACACACCCTCGTTTGTCTCTCGGTCTCCATCTTCTTCTTGCGAAATTGACTGCCTCGGGTTCCTAAGAGGCCAGGACCCCAACTCCCAAAGCTATTTAGTGATTTTTTTTCCAGTTGTATCACTAGTAGTATCACACTCCAATGGATTTCCTTGGTTCCATGCATCCTATAAATTGCCCCAGGGACCTCGACGGGGAGAGACAAGCTAGCGACACACCCTCGTCCCCTGGCAATAATGCAAGAGTAGCAACCCGTAGCATGGCCTTCCATAGTCTGAGCCATTGTCAAGATCTAAGGGTAGGTGATGGAGACGTGGAGTCGAGGCACTATTCATGTGAAGCACCCAAGCCATTTCGCATTCATGTAATTATTGGATTTCAATTATTTGATCCTTGTCTATTTATTTTTGTTATGATGAGTGGATGTAATGATGTTTGACCTACTTGACTCCTCCCTTTTTGTAAGAATCACAAGTAGGTAAATTCTGCTGGTTGTGGCATTGCCTGAATTTGGATTATTGGATAGCTAGAGTGCGTAATTTCTTCTTATTTAATCCAAGATCATGGAGCGTGGGATTTCTTCTTATTTACTCCAAGATCAAGATTTGAGAATTCAGTTGTTCTCTCCTCTTTTTTCAACAATGTTGCCAAAAAAGTACGTAATTAACTAGTTGTGAGAAAAGAAAAGAAAAAATAACATCTAAATATCTCCAAATGGTGTTGCATCCTTAACTGAAAAAAAAAATGATTCTGTTACGAGGGCCCATTATATGAAGTTCGCACAAGGGCCTCTAAGATGCCAGGCTAGGAAGTCATCCATTTCAGGATGTTTCATGGGAAAGTTGGCACCTCACACACAGATTCCATTGAACCCGATGTTGTTTCTCCTGTAATTTCTTGAAGCGGTCCTCCTATTTAGTGCACAACATGCTGGGTGGCACACAAACGCGCACCCCCCCCCCCCCCCTACCGCGCATGATTTCGGCGGCCCATGTGCGGGCGCTTGGTGCCCCTTTTTCGTGTTTTCCTTTTTTCTTTTTGTTTCTTTTCCTTTTTAACTTTGAAAATATTCAGGATCTCAAAAAAGATCAATTCCAAAAATTTCAAAAAAAATCTGGATTTCAAAAAGTTCATGATTTTGAAAATTGTCTTAGGATTTTAAAAAATGTCCTGCTGTTGCCTTCCCCCGTTAGTTCGGCCCGTGCACCATGGCCTCGTCGCCGCGGCCCAAGGAGGGCCCATCTCATCTCATAGGGGAGAATCACGCCGAACCAGCTAAGCTGAGCGGCCTGCCAGTCTCCACTCAAAAAAAAAAAAAAAACTCAAGCAGCCAGTCCCATGCTGCGCAGGGCGGTCGCCGCGGAGGCGGGGCGGCGCATCCCCCTTGCCCCGGCGAGACTCGCGCACGAGCTCGCGCAGCCGCAGGCTGAGTCGGTAGTCCCCGATCGCCGCGGCCTTGAGCCGTCGTGGGTCCCGCTCTACAAGAGGATCTCGAAGGTGTCCCACGGCAGGCCGCCGGGGATAGTGGCGGCGGAGATGGACGAATGGCTCCGCCAGAGGCTCCGGCTCTCGCAGGACCAGGTCCTCGCGTACGTCCGCGAACTAACCAAGTTCAAGAAGAACGAGGGCGCGCTCGAGGTGCCATCCCCCTCCCCCAAATCTCCTCCTTTTGTTGTTCGATGCTACATTAGCGGTAGCCTACTTTCGATAGGCTCGTGCGGAAAGTAGCGGGCTTGAAGTTTTGTTCGGGATAAGCGAGGAAAGGGGACGGATTGATATACTAGGGTTTTCATTCAACCTCTATGTGTGTTCTCTTTGTGGATCATCTTAATTTATAAGGTCGCTAATGGAAATGAACGGCGCAAACTTGAAGTTCCTTTTCAACTGAACAACTGAAGAGTAGGGCAGGGTCAACTGATTGTGTTGCCAACCGCCACGATGGTATTTTGGTGTCTGATGCTAAGTGAAAATAGGTGACATACTGCACATTGCGTTGGTCATAACATGATCGTAATTATGATACCCTGTTCTGTTTTGCTGTATCTTTATTGAAGATGGTGCGCACTATCTTGACCCCTGTAATTTTTGGAATATATGAAGAGATGCCACAGCTTCCTATTCTTTCTAAATATTACTCCTTCCGATCCATAATAAGTGTCGTGGTTTTAGTGAGTATAGCTCACATGTTTTCACTTCTCACTATTCGATAGTCATAGGATATAGTCTATGAAGAATCGAAGACAATGACTGTGTTAGAGTACGTAATGGGCCTAATGGGCCCATTAGTCTTAGAGTTAATTAGAGATAAGGGTCGTTTGCTTAGGGGTCAAGTAAGCCTTGCTTGAGAGTCAAGTAAACCTCTCTATATAAAGAGAGGAGATGTATCAATCTAATGAAGCAAGAATTAAGAAGGAAATCCCTTCCCTCTTGCCTGGCCGTGGGCAAAAGGCCCCCGGTCGGCCCTCTCGCGCCCTCCTTCTAGCAGCGCCATAACAATTTGGTATCAGCTAGCTGATCATGTCTTCACCACCGCCAAGCCCGTCTCTTCCGCTGCCGGTCACCTTGTCGCCTCCGGCGACCACCACGACCGTCACCCCGCTCCTGCCCGCGCCGGGATCCTTTGTCGCGCCCGCCCCTACCGTCCTCACCTGGGAGGACGTGTCCGGGGTGCTGTGGGACCTAACCCAGGCGGTCCAGGAGATCCACCTGTTCTTGGCCGGGTCCTACGGGCCGCACTCGGTTGCGCCGCCCATTGCCGCCCCTGCGCCGCCGTGGCTGCCGTGGCAGCCGCCGCACCAGGCGGCCTTCGCCGCGCTCGCCGGACCGCTGCAGCTGCCATCCATCGCCACCACCACCCAGCCCTGGCTGCAGTGGCAGCCGCCGCTCCAGCCGGCCTCCTCCGCGCCCGGCGCGACAGCGCAGCAGCCGCTGCAGCTGCAGCAGCCACCGCTGGTCAGCTCCGCCGCCCAGTATGGGATGCCCTACGACGGGAGTGCGACGACCTCGTTCCCATCAGCGCAGCTGCCATCCCAGGGCGTCCACATCCAGCAGATCAAGTCCCTGCCGTCGCCGTCATTGCTTCTGTCTTGGATCGCTACCCGCCACGTGTCGGCGGCGGTGAGGCTGCAGGCTGCTGTGCGCGGCTTCCTAGCGCGTCGGCGTGTGCGGGAGATGCGTGGTCTGCAGCTGCCGCTCCTCCAAGTTGCCCTTCGCTGCGCAAAGGACCTCGATCTTGTCCGCTGCGTCGGGGATCTTGGGCATGTGGTTTCCCCCACGGGCGGCCGGCATGCTGTTTTCCCTGCGGACAGCGACCTAAAAGTCCGCGACATCGGCGGTTGGGGGGGCGCACCCCTCCTCGTCATTCTCCATCGCAAGCCCTCCACTCTTCCCTGTGTGGTGCAGACCAACAGCCATACACATGCACTCCTTTTGTCCAGGTGGTGTCCATGGGATCCAGGTGGCTGTACACGTGCACGTCCAAAATAAAGCGTCCTAGTCTATTTCAGGTTGAGAATAATAAAACAAGCCGAGATGTAAAAGGCTTGTTTTTAGGTGTTAGGTTTGTGTTGCGTCGAGTCATGGTTATAAGTTGGTTAGGCTGCAGCTCGAGGACAAGCTGCATGTCCAGGTGGGGTGTAGTGTTAGAGTACGTAATGGGCCTAATGGGCCCATTAGTCTTAGGGTTAATTAGATATAAGGGTCGTTTGCTTAGGGGTCAAGTAAGCCTTGCTTGAGAGTCAAGTAAACCTCTCTATATAAAGAGAGGAGATGTATCAATCTAATGAAGCAAGAATTAAGAAGGAAATCCCTTCGCTCTTGCCTGGCCGTGGGCAAAAGGCCCCCGGCCGGCCCTCTCGCACCCTCCTTCTAGCAGCGCCATAACAGACTGCGTATAAGATGTTTTGAGCCTCATACTCAGTGTATTGAGGTGAATTTTACTAAAGTGGCTTAATAATAAACATTTGAAATTTTTCTACTTAAATGATTTTAGTGAGTCAATGAGTTAAGGTTCCATTGCTATTACGTTAATCTGCATTTGGTTGAGATATGAGGTCATGCATATTGATGCCTATCTATCTGCAGAGATTTAGCAATTGAGTTGAATTATGAAAACCCCATGTTCTGTTATGTTATCTTATGTTTACTTGTGGAAAACAACACTAACATTTGTGATCTATTTGTTTCACAGCTCCATCCCCACCTAAATAGCAACATAAAGATGTGTTTGCCATGATCTATCATAGTAAATGTCATTATGATAAATGGATAGTATGGGAGCATGCTTTTTCCTCCCCAAAATGATTCTTGTGCTAGTACTATTTGCAATCATTGACATACTCAATTATGATTTATAATCATGAACGAAGTTGCTAAAGGAAAAAATGATAAAAAAATGTGCATTTGCCATGAGCTAGTTCAGTTGGAACAATGAATGTTGTATTGTACTTAACAGAACTCCGCCTATGTTGTCTCAACATAGCCGGTCCCAAGCCCGGGTAAAGGAGGAGGGTTGTGATAGGCTTGGCGAGCCAACGTAAAAACTCAGCCACTCTTATGGAGATGAAACCCAAAAGATTTTCGTTGGGGCGTAACCCTCTCAGCGACGCGCTACATCGGAACCCGGGTGTGGTGGAAAATGGGCAAGGGCCGGGCCGTCACCCCCTAGGTGGCGCGCCGTATCTTGATCCGGATCCGGTGGCAAGTGAGCGAGGATCGGGTCGTCGCATCCTTAGTGGCGCGCTACATTGGCGCCCGGATGTAGTGGGAAATGAGCAAGGGTCTTCGCATTTGACTCGACGAGTGCGAAGGGTAAGGAAGCTAGGCGAGCCTAGGAGGATTCGCTTAGGTAGCTGGAACGTAGGGTCTCTGACAGGGAAGCTTCGGGAGCTAGTTAATGCAGCGGTGAGGAGAGGTGTTGATATCCTTTGCGTCCAAGAAACCAAATGGAGAGGACAGAAGGCGAAGGAGGTGGAGGATACCGGCTTCAAGCTGTGGTACACGGGGACGGCTGCAAACAGAAATGGCGTAGGCATCTTGATCAACAAGAGCCTCAAGTATGGAGTGGTAGACGTCAAGAGACGTGGGGACCGGATTATCCTGATCAAGCTGGTAGTTGAGGACTTGGTTCTCAATGTTATCAGCGCGTATGCCCGCAAGTAGGCCACAATGAGAACACCAAGAGGGAGTTCTGGGAAGGCCTGGAAGACATGGTTAGGAGTGTACCGATTGGTGAGAAGCTCTTCATAGGAGGAGACCTCAATGGCCACGTGGGTACATTTAACACAGGTTTTGAAGGGGCGCATGGGGCTTTGGCTATGGCATCAGGAATCAAGAAGGAGAAGATGTCTTAAGCTTTGCTCTAGCCTACAACATGATTGTAGCTAACACCCTCTTTAGAAAGAGAGAATCACATCTGGTGACTTCTAGTAGTGGCCAACACTCTAGCCAGATTGATTTCATCCTCTCGAGAAGAGAAGATAGGCGTGCGTGCCTAGACTGTAAGGTGATACCTGGAGAGAGTGTTGTACCCCAGCATAAGCTGGTGGTTGCTGACTTTCGCTTTCGGGTTCGTGTCCAGCGGGATAAGCGTGCCAAAGTCGCTAGAACGAAGTGGTGGAAGCTCAAGGGAAAGGTAGCTCAGGCGTTCAAGGAGAGGGTCATTAAGGAGGGCCCTTGGGAGGAAGGAGGGGATGCGGACAATGTCTGGATGAAGATGGCGACTTGCATTCGTAAGGTGGCCTCGGAGGAGTTTGGAGTGTCCAAGGGAAGGAGAAGCGAAGATAAGGATACCTGGTGGTGGAATGATGATGTCCAGAAGGCGATTAAAGAGAAGAAAGATTGCTTCAGACGCCTATACCTGGATAGGAGTGCAGACAACATAGAGAAGTACAAGATGGCGAAGAAGGCCGCAAAGCGAGCTGTTGGTGAAGCAAGGGTCGGGCATATGAGGACCTCTACCAACGGTTAGGCACGAAGGAGGGCGAAAGGGACATCTATAAGATGGCCAAGATCCGAGAGAGGAAGACGAGCGATATTGGCCAAGTCAAATGCATCAAGGACGGAGCAGGCTAACTCTTGGTGAAGGACGAGGAGATTAAGCATAGATGGCGGGAGTACTTCGACAAGCTGTTCAATGGGGAGAATGAGAGTTCTACCATTGAACTGGACGACTCCTTTGATGAGACCAGCATGCATTTTGTGCGGAGAATCCAGGAGTTTGAGGTCAAGGAGGCTTTAAAAAGAATGAAAGGAGGCAAGACAATGGGCCCTGATTGTATCCCCATTGAGGTGTGGAAAGGTCTCGGGGACATAGCGATAGTATGGCTAACCAAGCTTTTCAACCTCATTTTTCGGGCAAACAAGATGCCAGAAGAATGGAGACGGAGTATATTAGTACCAATCTTCCAGAACAAGGGGGATGTTCAGAGTTGTACTAATTACCGTGGAATTAAGTTGATGAGCCATACAATGAAGCTATGGGAGAGAGTCATTGAGCACCGCTTAAGAAGAATGACAAGCGTGACCAAAAATCAGTTTGGTTTCATGCCTGGGAGGTCGACCATGGAAGCCATTTTCTTGGTACGACAACTTATGGAGAGATATAGGGAGCAAAAGAAGGACTTGCATATGGTGTTCATTGACTTGGAGAAGGCCTATGATAAGATACCGCGGAATGTCATGTGGTGGGCCTTGGAGAAACACAAAGTCCCAGCAAAGTACATTACCCTCATCAAGGACATGTACGATAATGTTGTGACAAGTGTTCGAACAAGTGATGTCGACACTGATGACTTCCCGATTAAGATAGGACTGCATCAGGGGTCAGCTTTGAGCCCTTATCTTTTTGCATTGGTGATGGATGAGGTCACAAGGGATATACAAGGAGATATCCCATGGTGTATGCTCTTTGCGGATGATGTGGTGCTAGTTGACGATAGTCGGACGGGGGTAAATAGGAAGTTAGAGTTATGGAGACAAACCTTGGAATCGAAAGGGTTTAGGCTTAGTAGAACTAAAACCGAGTACATGATGTGCGGTTTCAGTACTACTAGGTGTGAGGAGGAGGTTAGCCTTGATGGCCAGGTGGTACCTCAGAAGGACACCTTTCGGTATTTGGGGTCAATGCTGCAGGAGGATGGGGGTATTGATGAAGATGTGAACCATCGAATCAAAGCCGGATGGATGAAGTGGCGCCAAGCTTCTGGCATTCTCTGTGACAAGAGAGTGCCACAAAAGCTAAAAGGCAAGTTCTACAGGACGGCGGTTCGACCCGCAATGTTGTATGGCGCTGAGTGTTGGCCGACTAAAAGGCGACATGTTCAACAGTTAGGTGTGGCGGAGATGCGTATGTTGAGATGGATGTGTGGCCACACGAGGAAGGATCGAGTCCGGAATGATGATATACGAGATAGAGTTGGGGTAGCACCAATTGAAGAGAAGCTTGTCCAACATCGTCTGAGATGGTTTGGGCATATTCAGCGCAGGCCTCCAGAAGCTCCAGTGCATAGCGGACGGCTAAAGCGTGCGGAGAATGTCAAGAGAGGGCGGGGTAGACCGAATTTGACATGGGAGGAGTCCGTTAAGAGAGACCCGAAGGATTGGAGTATCACCAAAGAGCTAGCTATGGACAGGGGTGCGTGGAAGCTTGCTATCCATGTGCCCGAGCCATGAGTTGGTTGCGAGATCTTATGGGTTTCACCTCTAGCCTACCCCAACTTGTTTGGGACTAAAGGCTTTGTTGTTGTTGCTGTTACTGTACTTAACAGGGTTTATTGTCTCTAATAGACAATTGCAGGAAAGATTTTGATGGATAATTTGTCTCAAACAAACATGTCTTTTCATGTTCTTTACAAATAACCGCATATCAAACGTATACAGTCTGAGGTTTAAGCAATAAGGTCTACCACAAAAACTGCTGATGGTTAAGAATGGTCTTAAGCTGAGTTAATCTCCAATCTCTCGGAATTCATCTGTCATTGGTTGCTTGCCCATAACATACTCTACTTCTTAGTCGGGGATCTCGATTCTCACACGTGAATAGGCAAAATCCTGGAGGAAATAATGTTCTAGATGGAAGAAAAGTAAGATTTCACACCAGAAAATGAAGGTTCATGTTCTAACAGTAGAAGGTTCAGATGGTGATAAGTCTCTCCTTAGGATCTTTTTATATTCACTGTAATATTGTGGTACTAAGTGTTCATCTGCTGTTCTGGTGCAATCTCTTTCTGAGCAAAGTATCTTTTCATGTTCGCTGTATAATTTTCGGCCATGTTGTTTTGTACCCAGTTGCTGGACTGGATGGAAGCTCATGGAGCAAAGTTGAGGCTTGGGCATCACGCACTGCGGCTTGACCTCATTTCAAAAGTGCGTGGGATACAGGCAGCTGAAGAATATTTCTGGAGCCTTCCAGATATATGCAAGTCTGTGAAAACTTATTCCTGTCTGCTTAACTGCTATGGTAAACATGGGTTGGCATACAAAGGTCTGGAGCTCTATGAGAAGATGAAGGCCAAAAACATTGTTCCAGATAAACTGGTGTACAACAACTTGATGATTTTGTATCAAAAGGCAGGCCAGCCAGAGAAAATTCAATCCACATTTGAAGAAATGCGAGGAAGTGGTGTAAGTGCTAATAAGTTTACATACTTCACCTTGATAGAAAGCTATATCACAATGAATGACCTGGACGCTGCGGAGAAGGTCCTGGCAGAATTGCAGAAGGTGGCTCCAGTTCACTGGTCCTTGTACACTCGGATGGCAAACAATTACATTAAACTAAAGTTGTTTGGCAAGGCAGAAATTGCCCTAAAGAAAGCTGAGGAAGTTATGGACAAGGCTGACTTGTGCTCCTGGTATGCCCTCCTCTCCTTACATGCCCATTGTGGCAATTCAACCGAGGTGAAGAGGATCTGGAAGTCTTTGAAGTCCACATTCAAGAAATGCTTGAACAGAAGCTATCTTGTGATGCTTCAAGCTCTGAGTATGATTGATGACTTTGAGTCTTTGCAGCAAATATTTCAGGAGTGGCAATCGAGTCATGAACATTATGACACAAGGATAGCAAATGTTATGATCAAGGCTTACCTTGATAAGGGTATAATAGACGAAGCTGAGGCTATCCGTCAGAGCACAATGGCACAGGGTCATTGCGACGAGGAGATGGTTTACATATTTGCAGAGTTCTATCTGGATAAATCTGATGTTAACACGGCACTGGAGATCTTGAGAGATGCAAAGAACATGGTGACGGCACACAAATGGGTGCTATCGAAAGAGCTTGTGAGCAGATTTCTGAAGCACTATGAAGAGTCAAAGGATGTTGCTGGTGCGGAGTCTTTCCTCGAGTGCCTGAAGAAGCTTGAATGCCTTGATCCGGACGCTTATGAGGCCATGATGCAGACCTATGTAGTTGCAGGTAGAACCAGAGACGACTGAAAGTGCTGAAAGTGCCTCTGGCAGTTGAAATAGAAAGAGGAAATTTTTGGCTGTAGAATTAGAGGCTGCCGTAGACCTTTTCCTAGAGCTGTTCTATAACTTGTCGAAGATGCGTTTATGTCGTGAAAGCCCGGGAGAAAGCATCTGGTGTACATGATGAAATTGATGATCTTTGTCACCCCTTGCTGTCACCGGATTTCCGTATCATATGTACATTGCAAGGTCTTTTGGCATTTTACATTTGATGCTCTGCTAGCTCCTCCTGACTATTGTGTGACATCTATCTATACTACTAATTTGATGCAGTTATTCGCAAAATTAAAAAAAAATCTCGTCTGCTTATAAGTTACTCATGCAGTTGTTTGCTCGACTTGATAGCACAATATTCTATAGAAGTTCTAATTACACATGAACTAAGACTAACTGTTAACTACTCCCTCCGTTCGAAATTATTTGTCGCAGAAATGGATGTATCTAGATGTATTTTAGCTCTAGATACATCCATTTCGGAATTATTTGTCGCAGAAATGGATGTATCTAGATGTATTTTAGTTTTAGATATATCCATTTTCGAGACAAGTAATTTCGAACGGAGGGAGTACCTGGTAGAACTTTCGTTGTGCTTATGTTGTTTGTCCATCCAATAGAAAACCTAGGCTAGTGCTTGGTTGCCTTGGCTCCGGCTGTTGTGGCCGGAGCTAAGGGAGCGTGGGCGTGGCTGCCTGAGTTCCTCGGCGGCAGTGGCGGTCTTACTGCTGCCGCATTGCACTCACCAGTCGAGTGTGCAGCCACCGGCGATGTCGTGCCGCGGTCCTTTAACGACGAGGCGGTGCGGAAAGAAGACCGACGTTGTGGCAGCCAACACGGGGGCATGTTTTTTGGGAGCAGCCGCCGCAAGCGTGATGTTGAGGGTGTCGATCATGATCTTTGTCGTCAGTGGGTTGATCGGTTCTGCCCTTGTGCTCGCATTTATCCTAGATTTATTTTAAGATTTCCGGCGATGCCCGTTCAGTGGGAGGAGACGTTCCTGTCGACTATGAGGCGCCTATGATGATCTCGTAAGGGTGAGCGTATGCGCGTATATACGAGTGCTTACGTCTGTACCGTGTTAAAAAAAAGTAAATACAAAGAATATTCTTGTGGTACCCATAGTTCAGTATTTTTCCTTGATAAATATCTGAACTTTCTGTCCTAAACCTTCTAGAAACGGAATTATATATCTTGGCTTGTCCTTTTGGCTTGAAACTTTGTGGAGGCCTCCTATGCATCATAGGACACCTACACGAGGTCATGATCAAAAGAGAATTCTCGCCACCACTTCAGTCTCTTTTTTGAATAAAAGAAGGGCCTCTCCTTCCGATTACTATCAAGAGAAACCACATGGTTCAGAGCCTGACTACAAACTACTACTACTACTAGAACGAAAAGAAAGATAGAACGACGGAGTCAGAGAGCTCCAACCACCAACTTGATGACCATATGAAAGTCTAGACAAGCGAGCAGCACAGCTCGCATGTGCCAACATCTAGCCAAATATCATACAATGCCGAAACACAGCCATAGACCAGTTCTGCAGCAAAGACACAATGTCACCAAAAGCCGATGTAAAAGAAGAGCCAAAGCGACCAAACACCAACAGGTTGAAGTCGAAACCCAACAATACCATTTTTCTTGCTCGTTGGAAAGATCTTTATTGCCTTCCTTTTTCCTAGCCACCTATGTGCAAGATCCCATGTCTCCAGCCTTGAGATGACCTGTAGACTTCATTTGCTACACGTTCAAGTAGCTTTGCTCCCACCATAATCACCTCTTTGTTTTACACCTTTATTTGCAAAATAGACCATCCAACGATCCAAAAGCAAGTCAACTTTTATTAGAATCATTGGATCATTGTATAGCTTGCTCTCAAAGATAATTTCATTTCTCCATTTCCATAATGTCCAAAACACAACAAAGATACCAACTAAAACCAGGCTTTTCTCATTCTTTGGAAAGGTTTTGATCCACCTCCCAACGCAGTTTTCAACAGAGGAAGGAGTTGAAATAAACCAAAGGCACATTTCAATAAGCATCAAACTAAAACCACAACAGAACGGGTGGAGAAAAGATGATCAATTGTCCAATCTTTTCCACATAAGACACATAATTTGCTCCCTTTCCAACCTCTCTTCAACGGAATATCTTTAGTAAGAATAGTTTTCCTAGGCACCAGCCAAAGAAAAACTTTAATCTTGGTAGGGACTTTTACCTTCCATGGGAATTTCTATGGGAAGTTGTAATCCACAGCAATCATTTTCTATCTAGAGTTTTGACTGGGAGTTTCTTATCTCCAATGACAGATCTTTCAACATGGTCCTTACCAAGTCTCATTTCAATCTCCTCACATCTTAGTTTAAGGTTTTTCCACGGTTCAAGAGAATCTCCATATAAGGTCCTTCTAAATATAAATCCACCCCACCCTTTCTGCAATGTCTCAGCCACAATAATGTTATGATCAAAACTGAGAAGGTAAAGTCCGTGATACTCATCTTTTAAGGGTTTGTCATCTACCCATACATCCTTCCATAACCTAACACTACACCCATCTCCCAGCACTGGTACGCGTCGGTGCTATACAAACGGTTTTTAACCCCTTTCCGCGACTGTTGGGGATATAACTATTTATGTAAGCCGCCCAGGAGGGGCCGGGTTACACAAAGAAGACTTACCAGAGAAAAGCCCAAGACCAAAGTATGAAGATGGCGGCTCATAGAGGGCTTAAGGCCCGCAGGTGACTTAAGGCCCGTTGTAGTAAACCGCCATGATGGCATAACTTGTATCATAAGGTAGTTTTAACTAGTCACCGAGCCGGACACTGTTATAAGCCAGCCGGGACTCTGTAGGCCGCAGGGCGTCAACCCGTGTATATAAGGGGACGACCTGCTGGCGGCTTAGGGCAAGAAACAACTCATCGAGAATCGGGCATAGCGTATCTCGCTCCCTGGTCATCGAAACATCAATACCAACCCAACTAGACGTAGGCCTTACCTTCACTGTAAGGGGCCGCACTAGTATAAAACCCTCTCGCGTCCTTTGTCCCGATTAACCCCTTCAAGCTTCCTAGTTGCGATGGCTCCACAACTAAGTCCTTTCACGAGGACATCTGACGTGACAATTCCACGACAGTTGGCGCCCACCGTGGGGCCAGCGCACGGTGGATTTGAGTTCTTGAAGGGCAACTTCGAAGGGCTCAAGGGATACGTAGTGGGCCGGATGACCAAGAGTCGTCGCGGCAAGATCTACATCGACGACGAAGGCTGGGGCCCCGACGCCGGCTCAATTGACTACGGGTACCGGGTCCCCTTCGGAGGGATCCACGTCTTCATCGGCCGGATTGGCGAGCCGGGGCCTGAGCCGGACAACTGCACCGACCGGGCTCAACCCGGCATGAAGCGTGTCTTTGTGGGTTGTGTTCACGGAGAAGAGCTTTCCGAAAGTCCTGAAGATGGTGGTGAGACGGCCGTCCACTCTGACGGTGATTCGTCCGCCGATTCAACAGATTCTCTGTATCAAGTTCAAGATGGTGTGCTCGGGGGCTATTCCGATGGCTTTAGTATTCCGGACCCCTGTGAGTCGCCGAATTGGGCAGGAGTCTTCATGGCTGGGACTCAACCCGGTCAAATCTCTACAGCCGCTACTGCAGTTACGTCCGAGATAGGAGCGGCCGGGGCAGGAGGCCCTATGCGCCCGCCGGCTCAAGTGCTGATAGACCTCATGGACAAGCTTACGACCCTGTTAACCACCACAGTTATCCCTGCGAACAAAGATGAGCATGACGCGGAGGTGGCACGGGTACGTGAGGAGATAGCTCAGGCCAAGGAGGCCTTGGCAGCTGAGGATACTAGACTAGCTACGGAGCGGGCGGCTCTCGACGCCCGGGCATAGCATTTGCAGTCAGAGGCTTACCAGCTCATGATGAGCTTAAACGCGTCCAATGAGATAATGAGGAGGAGACACCAGAAGACCCAATCCCGGTTACCTCCGAATTACGACCCTCGGGTTCTTTTCGCTACACCCGGAGCCGGCCCAAGTAACCCGCCAGATGCCAATCAGCTTATGACATCTGGAGCAGGAGGACCGGCTCAGCGTCGAGAGATGCCACCTCCTCATATGAGCATGGCGCCGCCACGTTATGTGCCGATACCGCCGGTTCACTTTTCCAACCCCATGGAGAACTTAATTACAGCATCAGCGTGTCTGGTGGCTCTCTCAGTGGATGGTGATGATCCAACAGCGATGGAGACCCGGAGAATCAGGGAAGTTGTCCAGACGGCCCTGGCTCAGCAAGAGACCTATTCTTATAGCCGGAATAGGATTCATTCAACTCCTCCGCCTTGGTTAGCACCGCCTCGTCAGAACCGGAGTCCGAGTTACAACAGGCACATGGAATCTGAAGCTTCGTCAAGCAACGCCCAACGCCGCGACCAACATGGTGGCTATAACCCGGTGCAGGACCGAGTACATCAGGAGAACGAGCAGGCGGCTCAGCTGGCGGCTCAGTTGGCGGCTCAACAGGCGGCACGTCAGAATATTACAGAGTATCCAACGACTTCCACTGAGATGGGAGTAGCCACCAGAACCAGTGGTGTTCCTTGTTTGATACCGGCTTTGCGTAACGTGCGCCTGCCCAAGGACTTCAAGGGACCTCGAAAGGTGCCGAATTGCACGGCCGATTTACAACATGGAGCCTGGATTGAGAGCTATGAGATGGCCATGGAGCTGTTGGAAGTCAGTGACACGGCAGTGGCTAAATATTTCACCATGATGTTAGATGGAACGGCCCGGTCTTGGATAAAGAGTTTACCACCCAATTCCATTGGTTCATGGGAGGAGTTAAAAGCCTGTTTCATCCAGAACTTCAAGGACACTTGTAAGCAGTCTATGTCAATCATGGACTTGACGAATTTTAAGCAAGGGGAGGGTGAATCCACCACCCATTGGGTACGCCGAGTCAAGGAGATAATTCATTCATCTGATAAGATGGATGCCGGCTCTGCAGTCCTCATGTTGGAGAAAAATTGCAGCTTTGAGCCGCTGAGGCAGAAACTGGGGCACCTTAAGCGTGACTGTAGGGATATGGGCACGCTGATGGCGGCTTTAGTCAAATATGCCGATTCTGATAGTACCAAGGATCCCGCGTCTGATGATGAGAAGACAGGGAAGGGAAAAAGTAACGACAATGGAAAGGGTCAACAGCACAACCCGGGGAATCAAAACGGCAATAAGCGTAAGGCGGACAGCAACCCGGAGCTTGTAGCCAACGCTAATACACAGGGTAACAATCAGAGACATAAGGGTAAGTGGCCTCGATCCGGCGGGTCAGGCCCATCTCTTGAGCAGCTACTCAATGAGCCCTGCTCGAAACACGGCACTCGGGAGCACCCCACTACACACCTGTGGAAAGATTGCGCGATCATGAAGGCGTTTAAAAATTCCAATACCTTTGATGGTGGTCATGGATCGGGCGGCGGTTCAAGGGCTGGCGGCTTTCATGGCCCGGGTGGTGGTTCAAATTCCGGTTTTCAGGGACAGCCGGGCGGGAATAATCAGGAGCAATCTGGTCAGGGAGGACAATAGCAGCAGCAGTCGGGTTATCAGAGCCATCCGAAACAGTTGAGTGGTGGGCAGTACCATGTGTTTACCACTAGCTTATGCAAACGTGACCAGAAGGTTCTTAAGAGGGCCATAAATTCGGTTGAGCCGGCAATTCCTCGTTATTTGAGATGGTCAGAGCAACCCATCATATGGAGCAGAGAGGATCACCCTCCCCGAGTTGATAATCCGGGTCAGTTAGCCTTGGTGGTGGCACCCCAGGTTGGTGGATATAAATTCACTAAGGTACTCATGGACGGAGGTAGCAGCATCGATATCCTCTATTATGATACTTTCCAGCGCATGGGGTTGACTGAGAAGAATCTGAGAACATCCAACACTGTTTTCCATGGGGTGGTTCCAGGCAAGTCAGCTTACCCAGTTGGCAAGATTGAATTGGAGGTGGCCTTTGGAGATGAGTATGATTCCAGGGCCGAGAAATTGACGTTTGAAGTGGTCAAAATCCGGAGTCCATATCACGCTTTGTTTGGGCGACCGGCTTATGCTAAATTCATGGCACGGTCGTGTTACGTTTACTTACAGCTCAAGATGCCGGGTTACAAGGGCACCATCACTATGCATGGGAGTCGAAAGGTGGCTTTGGAATGTGAAGAAGGCGACGCAGCTTACGCTGAGACTGCCTGTGCCGCGGAGGAGCTTAAGTTTTATCAAGACAATGTTGACCCGGCGGATATGACCTCCCTCAAGAAACCAACTACTGAGCATGACCCGGCCTTGAAGTTTAAATCGGCCGCTGAGACAAAGCTTGTTGACTTTACCCCAGGAGACGCCTCTAAGCAGTTCAGTATCAATGCCAACTTGGATCCTAAATAGGAAAGCGCGCTCATCGAGTTCATCCGTGAGAATCGGGACATCTTTGCATGGAAACCTTCTGACATGCCGGGTGTACCAAGGGAACTCACTGAGCACACTCTTAATATTGATCCAAGGTATTAGCCAGTCAGGCACTTTCTCCGACGGTTCAACAAAGAGAGACGGAAAGCTATTGGAGAAGAGGTTGCCCGGCTCTTAGCGGCCGGGTTTATTGTTGAAGTTTTTCATCCGGAGTGGTTGGCTAACCCGGTGTTGGTGCTCAAGAAGAACGACACGTGGCGGATGTGCGTGGATTACACGGACTTAAACAAGGCTTGTTCGGCTGATCCCTTTGCTCTCCCCCGTATTGATCAAATCATTGATGCTATGGCGGGTTGTGAACGTTTGAGCTTCTTGGATGCTTACTATGGTTATCATCAGATCAAGATGGCAGTTAAAGACCAGGAGAAGACAGCTTTCATCACTCCGTTTGGGGCCTTCTATTATGTATCTATGCCATTCGGACTCAAGAGTGCCCAGGCGACTTATCAGCGATGTGTGCAGAACTGTTTGCACGATCAAATTGGCGTAATGTTCATGCTTATGTGGATGACATCATGGTGAAATCGAGAGAAAAGGAAACCTTAATATCCGACTTGAGAGAGACCTTTGACAATCTCCGGGTTACAAGATGATGCTTAACCCGGCCAAGTGTGTGTTTGGTGTACCTGCAGGCAAGCTCTTGGGTTTTCTGGTGTCAAACAGAGGCATTGAAGCTAATCCGGAGAAGATCACGACGATTACCTCTCTGGCTAAGCCGGCCTGTATTAATGATGTTCAGCGCCTGGCGGGACGTGTTGCTGCTTTAAGCCGGTTCATAAGCCGGTTAGGGGAGAAGGCCTTACCGCTATATCAGATGATGAAGAAAACAGACACTTTCGTCTGGAGCGATGCTGCTAACACTGACTTTGAAGATTTAAAGAGACAGTTGTCTGAGCCACCGGTTCTTGCGGCTCCCATTGATAGAGAGCCGCTATTATTATATGTGGCTGCTAACTCGCGGGCCATCAGTGTTGCCATCGTGGTAGAGCGTAAAGAAGCAGGCAAGGAGCATCCGGTTCAAAGGCCGGTTTACTACATCAGTGAGGTGCTCATTGAGTCTAAACAAAGGTATCCACATTGGCAGAAGCTTGTTTATGGTGTGTTCATGGCAAACCGGAAGCTGAAGCAGTACTTCCAAAGTCATCCTATAACGGTGGTAAGTTCAGCTCCTTTGGGAGACATCATTCAGAACAGGGAGGCCACAGGACGAATCGCCAAGTGGGCCATTGAGCTTGGGCCTTATGATTTGAAGTATATGCCCCATACTGCCATCAAATCTCAGGCCTTGGTGGACTTTATCAATGATTGGACAGAGTTGCAGGCACCTGAGGAGAAGCCGGACAATACGTATTGGACTATTCACTTTGATGGGTCCAGGCAGTTAGAAGGATCAGGGGCTGGAGTTGTTTTAACTTCCCCTCGAGGTGACAAATTTCGTTATGTGCTCCGGCTCATGTTTCCTTGTACTAACAATGCAGCTGAATACGAGGCCTTGCTCCATGGTCTCCGGATGGCTAAGGAGATGAATTTAAGCCGGGTAAGATGCTTGGGCGACTCAGACCTCGTGGCTCAACAGGTCTCAGGCACGTGGGATTCTAAGGATCCCCTTATGGCGGCTCATCGTCGTGAAGTAGATGCTGTAGCTGGGTACTTCAAAGGATATCAGGTGGAGCACATTGATAGAAGGAAGAATGAGGCGGCTGATGCGTTAAGCCGGTTGGGCTCTCAGCGTAAGCCGGTGCCGCCTAACACCTTTCTTGATGTTCTGCATAATCCTTCTGTCAAGGTACCTACAGAGGAAGAGCTTGCAGTGCCAGACCCGGAGGCACAGTTGGTGGCCGCACTTCACGTCATCCCAGATTGGACATTGCCATACTTGGCTTATATGACCCGGGGAGAGCTGCCTGAGGATGAGACCTTGGCACGACAAATTGTCAGGCGGTCCAAATCCATGACAATTGTTAATGGCGAGTTACATCACCTCAGTGTCACAGGGGCGTTCCAGCGTTGTGTGTCACCTGCAGAGGGTCAAGAGATACTTCGAGAGATCCATGAAGGAGATTGTGGTCACCATGCCGGCTCAAAGTCTCTGGTGGCTAAGGCCTTCCGTCATGGTTTTTATTGGCTGACGGCTCATGCTGATGCGGAGGACCTTGTTAGCAAATGTGACGGATGTCAAAAATTCTCACGACGAGCTCATGTGCCGGCTCAAGAATTGAGGATGATTCCAATTACTTGGCCGTTCGCAGTCTGGGGGCTTGACATGGTGGGACCCTTCAAGAGGTCTAAGGACAAAAAGACACACCTCCTGGTGGCAGTGGATAAATTTACAAAGTGGATTGAGGCAGAGCCGGTCAGTCAGTGTGATGCGGCCACGGCGGTTCAGTTCATCAAAAAGGTGATCTTTCGTTTTGGTTTTCCACATAGCATCATAACTGATAATGGCACTAATCTCTCCAAGGGTGCAATGGAAGAGTTCTGTCAACGAGAGCATATCCGGCTTGACGTTTCGGCTGTTGCTCATCCTCAATCCAATGGTCAAGCAGAAAGAGCTAATCAGGAAATTTTAAGGGGTATCAAACCACGGCTCTTGGTCCCCTTACAGCGGACTCCGGGTTGTTGGGTGGAAGAGTTACCCTCTGTGCTGTGGAGCATCAACACTACGCCTAACAGATCCACGGGTTATACACCTTTTTTCATGGTTTATGGAGCAGAGGCAGTTCTGCCAAGTGATATCCGGCACGATTCGCCCCGGGTGGCGGCTTACATTGAGGCTGATAATGAAAAAGCTCGACAGGAGGCACTTGACTTGTTGGATGAGGAGCAAGACTTGGCAATAGCCCGCTCAGCGATTTACCAGCAAGACCTTCGTCGCTATCACAGCCGCCGGGTCAGAAGCAGAACATTTCAGGAAGGCGACTTAGTGCTCCGGCTCATCCAGGATCAGTCCAATATGCACAAGCTATCCCCTCCTTGGGAAGGACCCTTTGTGGTCAGCAAGAATCTGAACAACGGGTCATACTACCTCATTGATATTCGAGAATACAAAGACTCACGTAAGTCGGAGGAGGAGACCCGTCGGCCGTGGAATATCGCCCATCTTCGGCCTTACTATACTTGAGCCACCGGCTCCTAGGATGTATATATTTTTGACGATGTACATATTATATAAAGCAATAAAGCAGGACCTTTGTCCTTTTTTCCCATAAAGAATGTTTTTATGTCTTCTTTATCAGGTGATGGACACTACCAACAGGGAGCGGATCATATCTGAATCCGGCTTTCCCTTTGGACCGGCTTAGATCATATCTGAATCTAGCCATGATCACTTGGGGGCTTCCTGTTCAAACATAGGTCGTATCCGAACCAAAGAGAACATAGCTGTCGATACCCGCTTGATCGGCATACTGCCAAACCCACTTGGGGGCTTCTTGATCATATTTGAATCATAGCTTAACCCCTTTGGGTCTGACGTGGATCGTATACGAATCAGCGTCATTAAACAAATCTCATGGTCACTTAGGGGCTTCCTGTTCAAACATAGGTCGTATTCGAACCAAAGAGAACATAGCTATCGATACCCACTTGATCGACATCGCCAAGCCACTGGGGGCTATATGATCGTATCCGAATCTTAGCTTAACCCCTTTGGAACGGTTTACTGATCGTATTCGAATCAGAAGCCTGTAAATTATTTTGACTATCCTGAGACCTTGGGAAAACATTATGAGATGTTTTTTGTCTTTCCGGTTTAATATTGGTCACACCAAGTTGTTGAGTACCAGGTGAGCATTAAGTTAGCAGGAAAGGTTATCAAAAGATTGCAGGTATGCTATTATGCTTATGCTAAGCAAAGTATAGTCATAAATAGGCCTATGTAAGGTGCCTTTGGTTCGTTTCTGGGTTACAAATACTTTATGTGACCCCCGGTGTGATAAACCGCCAATGGAGCTTTTGTTTGTTTCACGTGCAGGATAAGACAAGAAAATTTACCATCAGGGGGACAAATGATCAACATAAGCTGGAAATATATAACAATGGCGGCTTATGAAAGTATTAAGCGCCATAAAACATGCGCGAAGGCATGACAAAAATTGAGAGGTTTTTCTTATCCTATTACAAGACTCCCTGAGTCTGAATAAGTGAAGCATTGTTTTTTGCAAGACACTTGGCGATTCACTCCTTCGGCGGGCTTGAAGCCTCCGGGTTATCCTTCTCCGCTTCTCCGTCGGCTGTTTTGTCCTGGAAAGTTGACGAGGCCCAGTCAATGCCGCTCAAAGCTTCAAACTCAGCTTCATCATCTATTAAACCGGCTGGGTCCACTTCAGGGGCAAAAGTATGCTTACGAATTGGAGGGATCAGGCTGATTTGATCATATGGAGCGTTTGGAATTCTCCGGTTTTCACTGTCATAAGCCGGTGCATACTTGCTAAGATCAGTGTCGTTTCCAATAAGGGTTGCCACGGGACGTATGGCTTTGACACAGGCGGTGAAGTCATGGTCGTCAAATGCAGTGCCGTCCTCCTTCAGACTTGGGTATCCAAGGGCAAGGTCGGCCGGGTCTAGTTCTGGGAGCCATGCTTTAGCCCGGCTCAATGCGGCCACGCCCCCGGCTCTTGAGGACGCCCGCCTTAAGTCTTGGATCCGCTGAGGAAGAAAAGCAAGGCTCTTCAACACGTCTTGCAGAAGGCGAGGATGTGGAGTTGATAAGGCTACAACGGCCAAGGCGCGTTGTGACCCGGAGTATAGCTGTTCCACTAAGGTGTAAACTGCTTTAAGCTTGATCAGCATGTTTTGCTTCAGGTTGGTACTCCTGGGGCCTGTATGTGCACAGGCATAACAGTCAACCAGAAGTAATTATTACAATAGTCATTGTAAGGTTACAAGGTTTGAAGTTTTGCACGATGACTTACCAAAGATGGCTGAGATCATTTGAGATATCTGCCGTTTTAAGTCGGACAGCTCGGTTGTTGCTTCTGCAAGAGATGCTTCTGCTGTCTCGGCCCGAGTCACCAGGGAAGCCTTCTCATCAGCCCAAGTTCTCTTTTCCGACTCAAAATTCTTCTTCAGCTTCTCATTTTCAGAGACACTGAATTCAAATTTGGAGTTAGCCTTCTGAGTCTCAAGTTCTTGAGTTTCCAGACGGCTCTTCAGGACAGCAAGCTCCGATTCAAACTGACTTATGGCAGCCTGCATTGACACCAGGTTATGGTAAGGATTATAGTAAGGTAACATTCAAGTCCCAAGCACTTTACAGGTAAAAATACTTGGCACTTGGGGGCTAATGTATGCTGAAGAATTTTAACCTTATCCTCCTGGGTTACACATATTAAGTCTCAAGCACCTTACTAGTAAAGATACTTGACACTTGGGGACTAATGTATATTGCAAAATTTACAACTATCATATTATAACCGGGTTAAATATATTCTCTTTGAACCGGTTCAATTAATAAGTAAAGCAGATTTCTAAGTCTACAACATATTTATTCACAAGCGATAGACTTGGGGGCTGATATAGTATGTAATACTCAGGTAAAAAGTATAAGTTATACCTCATATTTGTGCTGTATTTGTTTTACCATGTCAATTTCCAGGTCAGGGCTGTTATGCACTCGATTCAGATAGCCCGAGACTATATCACCAATGCTTAAGTGAGTGTAGTCAGTAATGTCCTACTTGGCTTTTCGGTGTTCGGCAAGTTCTTCCTTGGCGGAACATTTGGCAAGGACGGTAGGCCGCCCTGGTTCAACAAACTGAGACCTCACAACCTCCACTTCCGGTTCATTTGTCTTGACCGGGCTAGGAGTCTCCGGGTCATTTGTATTGAGAGTATCTTCAGCAGGCGGATCAGAAGTTGGCACTGGAATATCAGAAGCCGGATCAGGTGGCAGCTGATGGGCAGAGCTGTCTGGAGCAGATGCATTAATCACCGGTTTAGTTATAATCGGGTCTTGGGATGACTTATTCTTCTTCCCCCTCTTGCTGGGTTTTACTTGCATGCTGTTAACAAAGGCAGAAGGATGAATACGCAATCATGGGTAAAGAAAAATTCAAGGTACATAAGGTTACATTACCCGGGAGCAGTTTTGAAAGCCGGCATGTTTGACTGCATGGATTCACCGGAAGAAGGAGATGTATCCTGATAATTGGAGTCAGACGAATTAAGAGGATGACGAATTAAGCCCGCTAAAGGTAAACCGGAACGTAAATCGGAGATAACCTCAGTCCGACGCTTCCTGGTTACGTCAGGTAAGCCGGAGGAGAGTTCCGCATCCTTGTGGTTCTGGGTCTGCCTCCGGTTCTCAAGCTGTTGTTGCTTCAAAAGAAATTGAGGATCTTGATAAGCAAGAGCATGTGAAAATCTTACTTTCTGGGTCACCCTTCAGATCTTTTGCTTTGGCAAAGGCTCTGAGTCGGAGGAGATTATAGTTACCTCTTCATTGGCTGCTTGACTGTTCCCCGTATCCTCCTGAAGGGATAGAATGTCAAACAGGTAATAACAAGGGAATTAAGAAAATTTAAAGATTACCTCTTCATCATCCGAAGAACTATCCTCCAATCTGAGTAAGTCGGAGGCGCTGGGTTTCTTCTTCTTTGAGGTTCCCGTCTTGGCGGCTTTCCTTTCGGCTTTCTTGGTCGTCCTGGCTTGTTTGGCAGCCTCATGGTCATATTTGGCTTTCCAGAAGTTATCATCGGCCTGTGGAAAAAGGATAAGAAATTATGAGTACCAACAAAGGTATAATATAGCAAAAAGTATTTATTACGATTGATAACTTACTGCAGGGGCCGGGTTATTCTTGCAAAAGGGAAGTAAGCCGAAGGCATTGCTCGTCACAGTGCCCTCCTTCAGCAGCGACTGGGTTGTAGCATCCACCACGTCATTTGGTAAGTCGTTAGGACTATGGCGTAACGGGTCATCCTTTTCGCCTGTATAAGTACACATTAAGCCGGAATGGCGGCTTAATGGAAGTACTCGCCAAGTGACCCAGACTTGGACCAGATCGATGCCGTTTAAACCGTTTCCCAAGAGAGCTTTGATCTTCTTGATGGTGGGATTGAGAGGCAGACGTTCAACGGCCGTCAGTTTTTCTGGTAACGGATGGTTGGATTCAAGGCGCAGGGCACGAAAGCCGGGCAGAGGCTTCTCATCCGCCGGAGAAGTGTCCTGACAGTAGAACCACGTTTGGTTCCAAGATTTTGGGTGACTCGGCAGCTCAGCATAAGGAAAAAGGTAGTCTCTCCATCGTTGGATCGAGATGCCACCAAGCTCAAGACTGGGCCCGTTGGCACGTTCATTTTGCCGGTTCATATAGAAAAGTTCTCTGAACAATAGCAGACTTGGCTCCTCTCCCAGGTACACCTCGCAGAAGACTTGGTAATTGCAAATATTTGACATGGAATTGGGTCCGATGTCTTGAGGTCTAAGGTCAAAGAAATTCAAAACTTCCCTGAAGAATTTTGAGCCGGGAGGGGCAAATCCCCGGCTCATGTGATCCGTAAAAACTATCACCTCCCCGTCCTTGGGATGAGGCTTCTCTTCAGATGGGTCAGGGACACGATAAGACATGACCTTCCTTTTTGGCAGATGGCCAGATTTCACGAATTCAGCCAGTTTACTCTTGGTAACTATGGATGGGACCCAATTGCAGGTTACATGGGCCTTGGCCTCCTTAGGAGCCATGAAAACAGTTGGCCTATGATAAAATAAGAAGATCCGGTTCAATTTTAACATCAGGGAGGAAAATCCTAATTATTCAAGGCGGCGGCTTAAGAAGGGGCCTAATGATATAAGGATGACTGTGCAACAATATTTAAGCCGCTACAAGTATCAAGCACAATTCAAAATTCTTCAGGTCATGAGGAGCAACTAAGGTTCTGTGTCATTTATTTAAACCGGACACCTTGACAGTTGTGTTTAAGGGCATTTACCAGAAAGATGTTTTCCGGGTGATAAAAACAAGTTTCACAGATGACAGTTATTACTCTGGATCAAAATATTGCTCTGAAACGAAAATTTTCTAGACCTAAAAACAGGGTAGAGAAGTTCATTCACTCGAAGAGGGTTTCCAAACAAGGGAAATGAGATCTATTTCTATGCAAGATCAACACAAACAAGTACCGCAGCAGTTCTACGTAGTTTTTACGATCTAAACAGGGCATTGGAGGTAAGAACTAGCAAGGGTTTGTGTCGGGCGGTGATGAACACCAACGAACTCGACAAAGTCCCAATGCAGATCTAAGAAAGGGAAGGAGAGGAACTCACGGATGCGGACGAGCTGCGGAGGTTCGCCGTCGATCTTTGGTCAGAGTCAGGTTGATGTAGCGGCTCGAGTCGGTGAAGACGAGGGGTTCGACGGCGGTGGCGGCGGAGCTCGAGAGGAAGCAAGAGGAAGAGGACGACTGAAAGAAGGAAGAGTGAAAGACCTAGGTCACCCTATTTATAAGGAAAGACTGACCGGGATGGCGCAAGAAACGAGGAGACCAAAACATCATTATCCAGCGGCCCCGACGCCTCGATTCTCGGGATGGTCAGTAAAGGCAAAGATCCGTTGGAAGATATGACGGAGTCAAAATAAGTTTTATTGAAGATGACGTCATGGTGATTTAACCCGGATCCAGATGATGACATCATGGCGGGTTAAAATCTTCATGCAAGACAAAAGACTAAGGACAGTTCCATAAGGTATTTCAAGATTGACATGAATAGGTTCAAATCAATCTGGGGCCTAATGTTGGGGATATAACTATTTGTGTAAGCCACCTAGGAGGGGCCGGGTTACACAAAGAAGACTTACCAGAGAAAAGCCCAAGACCAAAGTATGAAGATGGTGGCTCATAGAGGGCTTAAGGCCCATAAGCGACTTAAGGCCCGTTGTAGTAAACCGCCATGATGGCATAACTTGTATCATAAGGTAGTTTTAACTAGTCACCGAGCCGGACACTGTTATAAGCCGGCCGGGACTCTGTAGGCCGCAGGGCGTCAACCCGTGTATATAAGGGGACGACCTGCTGGCGGCTTAGGGCAAGAAACAACTCATCGAGAACCGGGCATAGCGTATGTCGCTCCCTGGTCATCGAAACATCAATACCAACCCAACTAGATGTAGGCCTTACCTTCACCGTAAGGGGCCGAACTAGTATAAAACCCTCTCGTGTCCTTTGTCCCAATTAACCCCTTCAAGCTTCCTAGTTGCGATGGCTCCACAACTAAGTCCTTTCACGAGGACATCTGACATGACAATTCCACGACAGCGACGACATTTGGAACCGTCGCCAAGTGAGTGTGGGTGATAGGAGGGTCCTTTCCACATGACCCAGAAACCGTCAGGGATAGGCCCTCCTGACACACACGTTTGTCAAAATAAGGTCGTGTGCGACCGGTGAGCGAGCAAATACAGTTATATGTACAGTAGTAAAAAATACAATTATACATGCGAAATTGTTTCCGGTCGTAAGTACATCCCACAGAGTCATTCCCCGCTAAATGTTTCCGTTTGTATATACATCCCACACAGTCGATTCAAGGAAAACGTTTCCGTTCGCGGGTACATCACACACGATTTTCCCCGTTAAATCGTTTGTGATAGCGTTGTCATCGCACACAATATTAACAATTTTATCGTTTGCGTTATTGAATTCATCACACACGATGCATAGAAGAAACTGTGTGGCAAAGGCTGTCCATCACACACAGTTTTTATGTGGTAAATGTTTGCGCAAGGTGACCTAACGCAAATGTGTGTGATTGTTCATCGATCCAACACCGTTTGCAATAGCAAAAACCAATTAGCAGGCTAATTTGGGGTTAGCGGACTTGCCCTATTATTAATAATCCATTTATTAATCTAACTGACATTCATATTAAACACATAATATATTTGATTCCCATATTAAGGAAGCAGGATTTCATAATTGAAATACATCAGACTACAACATGATATAGCTTCAGCACTCAGCTACCACTGTACACAACTGCACCAGCACTAAGTTTCAATGCAACATCTAGAACCTTTCGAAATTAGCATCATAGACGGTACATAGATAGATGCATCTCATCTGGAAAACTACTGAAGCGGAAGGCGGATATTGAGCCTTCATTGATATTGAAGGTCTTTGCAACTTTAGGCCAGAGCCTGTGGATGATTGACCGTCCATCCTTTGTCCTCTTCAGGAACACTTCAATATTGAACCGTGGGTGTTGTATGAATACCTTCCTCGCCTCTTGATCATACAAGTGGTTTGAGAGGTAATCATCAGTGAACTGCTTTGGAAAGTCCTGAAAACAAGGATATGCATAAATATCTTCTCTATATTGGAAATGGGGCAAAGGAATAAAAAAGACAAGGTATAATAGTTAGTACCATCCTGTAGTGAACTGGTGTCTTCTTCATTGTGCAGACAATGATCTTGTTGTTTTTTATCGCTAATTTCTTTATCCTAACAATCTTTCTGAATTTCTTGACTTGACTGATATTCATGGACAACTCATTTCCCCATATGCAAAAAGGGTCGAACAATGGGTCAAAACCTCTGACAGCAGGACCTACATGTGCAAGACCAAATTGTTTAAAACCTAAGTATTAGAATGGTTCCTGCAATTGCACAATAATGTGATATTAGACAAAGGACCATGCATGTGCAAACCTCGATTGTAAACCTCAGTGCTTTCCATTGCTTCCATGCATATAAGGTAGTTAGTGATCAGGTTAAGTGAGGGTTCGCATGCTATTAGTAAATTATGTTGATGAAAAATAAGCACATTGCAGATTCATCAGATTAATTCAAGCCATATGGAAAACCCATTTATCCAAACCAAACATCATTAAAAACTAGGAAATATAGAAATTGTATATGTTTCCCATGTATTAAGTGTAGCCAAATTCAATTATTCCTCACATGCACAACAATACAAAATTCTACCCACGACAATTGGACATTGCATTGCAGAATTGAACCAAGCAGTTAACTAAACACGACAACAAATGAACCAAACATTAACTAAGCACCACCTTGCACAATATAACCTACTCCTAATAGAAGATCAGATAGTTAACCTGATGTATGGCGGAACCCTATGTGGACGATCTTTCACGTTTGGAGTGGATCCTACGGGGGAACGTGAGGAATGCGCGGAAAACACAAAGGGGAAACACGGGGAAAACGAGAGTAATCACTAAACCGACATGGAATCAATCACACGAGTGCTAGATCACCGAAAGCAAAGGGTAACACATGATCCAAATTCAACAAAGGTAAGGATACAAAGGAACCGTTCTTCTCCTAAAGGAGGTCTTGATTGTCTTCCCTAGAAGGGGTCTTGAATCCGCTTGGGGGATCTTCTCCGAAGAGGTCGTGAACTCCGAGGAGAAGTAACCAAGTGGATGGGCAAGGCTCTCACACAAATATGAGCTAAACCAATGCTAACCCTAAATCGTACGGGATGAGGGAGTATATATAGTCAAAGGGGCGAGGGGATACATGGGTCACGGCCCAAAGGAGCCGCGCGCAGGCAGGGGGCGCCGGATGTCCAGGCGACGGGCCGGATGTCTGGTGTCTCGTGAGGCGCTGGATGTCCGCTCGGAGGGGCCGGATGTCCGGTGCTTCCGGAGGGGCCGGATGTCCGGGCTGTCAGGGCCAGGTTCTGTGCATTCGGGACGCCTTGTCCGGATATCCGGGCGGGAGGCCGGATTTCCGGTGGTGGGCCGGATGTCCGGGCTAGACGCCGGATGTCCGGTCGCTGTAGCTTTCTTCTGTAGGGGCAAGCCGGGTAGATCTCCAGGGGCCGAATGTCCGGGGTCTTGGCCAGATGTCCGGTGCCTGGAGGGTGTTCTTTCCTTCTTCCATTGGTTCTCTTCTTCCATGAACTTGGGGTCTCGGCCACCTTCATGTGCGTCCTCGGGAGGGTCCTCTTGGTACCTAATCATGCACAACATTCCGGATTGAGGTAGTAGCCATGTCTCGAGAGGATCATATGAAATATCACTAAGGAGAGAAGTCACCTCGGTCTCGAGAGCTCTAGCTCGTGCTCTAGTCATGGGTCCTCTTGGTGCTTGGTGAGGCGCTGGAAGGTCCATGGGGATGACCGAAGGATGCTCCGCATCATCCCCCCCTTGGGAAAGATCTGACCTCGGATCGAAATCCTCATCACCATGGTACGGGGAGAGATCGGAGACATTGAAGATGTCACTCATGTTGTACTTGTCGCGCGAGAGGTCGATCTTGTAAGCGTTGTTGTTGTAGCATGCTAGCACCTTGAATGGTCCATCGGCTCGAGGGAGAAGTTTGGACTTGCGTTCGTTGGGGAAGCGGTCCTTGCGAAGGTGTAGCCACACGAGGTCTCCAATGTTGAATATCATGGGATGCTTGTTGACGTTGAGCTTGGTCGCGAGTCATTGTACTTGGCGCTTGATGGTGTGCCTTGTATCTTCATGCATCTTCTTGATGTAGCTTGCACGGGCACTTGCGTCGAGGTTGGTGCGCTCTTGTAGAGGAAGAGGTAGAATGTCTAATGGCGACAACGGGTTGAAGCCGTAGACAACCTCGAAGGGGGACTTGCCGGTCGTCGAATGTCTTGCATGGTTGTAGGCGTACTCGGTGATGGGTAGACATTCCTCCCACTCCTTGATGTTCTTCTTGACCAACATGCGAAGTAGAGTGGAGAGTGTACGGTTCGTCACCTCCGTTTGGCCGTCGGTTTGAGGATGGTATGCCGAAGAGAACAATAGCTTGATTCCGAGCTTGGCGCATAGGGTCTTCCAAAAGTAACTCAAGAACTTGACATCGCGGTCGGAGACGATTGTCTTTGGTACTCCATGGAGACACAAGATTTCCCTACAAAAGAGATTTGCAACGTGTGAAGCATCGTCTATCTTGTTGCAAGGAATGAAATGTGCCATCTTAGAAAATCTATCCACGACAACAAATACGGAATCCTTTCCATTTTGAGTTCTAGGCAAACCAAGTATAAAATCCATGCTAATGTCTTCCCAAGGTTGATAAGGAATAGGAAGAGGCATGTAAAGACCATGGGATTGAGCTTTAGACTTAGCTTTGCGACATGTTGAGCAACGGTTGGTGAAGCGTGAGACATCGTGGAACATCTTGGGCCAAAAGTAGTTCTTGGAGAGCGTGGCGAAAGTCTTGTCGCGTCCAAAGTGTCCCATGAGTCCTCCTCCATGAGCCTCTTGCAAAAGGAGCAAACGAAGAGAAGACTCGGGAATGCATAGTTTGTTAGCTCTCATAAGATATGCATCCTTGATATAATATTGTTCCCAAGAAGTCAAACACTTAGCATAAGGAATAGCAAAAGATGGATCATTAGCATACAAGTCTTTGATGTGCTCAAAACCAATAACATTCAACTCAAGTTTAGTGACAAGCGTGCATATGCGTGAAAGTGCATCCGCAACTACATTTTCCTTACCCTTTATGTACTTGATTACATATGGGAAAGATTCAATAAATTCACTCCATTTGGCATGGCGCTTGTTCAACTTAGTTTGGCCTTTTAAGTACTTAAGCTTTCATGATCGGTATGGATGACAAACTCATGAGGTCTAAGGTAATGTTCCCAAACTTGTAGCACACATACTAAAGCATACAATTCTTTGTCATAGATGGGATAATTAAGTTGAGAACCAGAGAGTTTTTCACTAAAATAAGCAATGGCTCGTTTTTCTTGCATCAAAACTCCGCCTATTCCGGTACCACTTGCATCACAATGAACCTCAAAAGTTTTCTCAAAGTTGGGCAAAGCAAGAATCAGAGCATGAGTAAGCAAAGATTTGAGCTCATCAAAAGTGGTGCATTGCAAAGATCCCCAAACAAAAGGAGCATTCTTCTTACTCAAAGCATTCAAAGTAGCGGCAATGGTGCTAAAGTCTTTCACAAAGCGTCGATAAAATCCTGCAAGACCAAGAAAACTACGCACTTGTTGCAAATTGGTGGGTTGGGGCCAAGTTCTAATTGCCTTAATCTTGGATTCATCAACATGGACACCCTTGGAAGAGACAACAAAACCCAAGGAAACCACTTTGTCAACACCAAACGTGCATTTTTTCAAATTTGCATAAAGACGTTCCTTGCGAAGGGTTTGCAAAACAGCCCTAACATGATTACTATGTTGTTTCATGGTTTTGCTAAAGACAAGAATATCATCGAAGTAAACCACAACAAATACTCCAATATAAGGCGCGGTGGATCCTGCCAAGGGCCGGCGGGAGGGCTTCGTTTTTAGTCGTTTCTTTCAATTTTGTTAGGGTTTGTGTTCTGCTCAGGAAGACAAAACGACGGCAGCTTTCTGAAGATGGAATAAAGGTCTCCCCTCCTAGCCCCCGTTCCAGTGGTGCGTCTAGCATCATTGGTGGGCGTGTGGAGGTGTGTCTCCGGCGGATCTATTTTTGGTGGATTTGCTCGGATCTCGTTGGTGTTCGTCTATGTTCGTGTGTCTTCGAATTGGATCCTTCCGATCTATATTATTCTTCATCTACGGCGATTGTTGTTCTGGTGCGCTGGTCCTATGGGGCCTTAGCACGACGACTTCCCGACTGTCTACTACAACAAGTTGTGCCCGACTCTGACGATGGAGGGGCGATGACGGCGGCGCGCCTTCGGCTCGCTTCAGTGCTTGTAGTCATCGCTAGGTGGTCTACGGATCTGGATGTAATTTTTATTATTTTTGGTATTCGTTGTACTGCCATGATTGAAGATGAATAGATCGGAAGATTTCCCGCAAAAAAATAAGGGGGAAGCACATAATGCATAAGACGCACGAAAGTACCGGGTGCCTCCGATAAACCCATAGGCATCACTAACCACTCATATAAGCCAAATTTTGTTTTGAAAGCAGTTTTCCATTCATCACCCTCTTGCATGCGTATTTGATAATAGCCACTTTTAAGATCAATTTTTGAGAAAAAGTTGGCTCCACTAAGTTCATCAAGCATATCATCTAAGCGAGGAATGGATGCCTATAGCAAACGGTAATAGCATTTATAGGTCTACAATCGGAACACAAGCGGAAACTTCCATCGGGTTTAGGCACAAGTATAACGGGAACGGCACAAGGGCTTAGGCTTTCAAGTACATGACCATTGTCGATGAGTTGTTGTACTTGCCGTTGAATCTCCTTGGTTTCTTCGGGATTGACTCAGTATGGAGCTTTGTTTGGGAGAGGCACTCCAGGGATGAGGTCGATTTGATGCTCAATGCCTCGAAGAGGAGGTAGACCCGGAGGTAGCTCATCAGGAAAAACATCTTGGAATTCCTGCAAAAGAGATTGAAACACTAAAGGTAGCTCGTGAGAAGTGTTAGTTGTTGGCTCTCCATCCTTGCACACAAGGACAAAGTGCATCACACTCGATGGGTTCTCACACACTTCTCTCATCTCACTTTTGGTGGCAAAGAGGATGAGGTTTTTCTCTCTAGGCGAAGTGGCGCTCAAGTTTGGCTTGTGTCTCTCACTCACTTTTGGGTGGATCACTTTCTCATTTTTCTCTCCATGATGGGTGGATTGCTTGTCGGCTATCACTTGACTAGGAGACATAGGTCATAGCACATATTCCTTCCCTTTCATCTTGAAGCTATATTGATTGGTGCGCCCATTATGCATGACACCATGGTCGAATTGCCATGGTCGACCAAGGAGGTGGCAAACGGTCATTGGGACCACATCACACTCCAAAGTGTCCTCGTATACACCAATTTTGAAGGAGACTTGGACCTTATGCTCGACTCGTATAGTGCCGGAGTCACTTAGCCATTGAACCTTGTAGGGGTGCGGGTGCTTCTTCTTGACTAATTGAAGCTTGGAGCATAGTTCTTCACTTGCCAAGTTGTGGCAACTATCTCCATCGATGATGACCTTGACGAACCTTCCATTGATGCCGGCCTTGGTGTGGAAGATATGGCATCGTTGGTCTTCTTCTTGTTGATGTTGAAGAGTCAATACCTTGGAGACAACAAGAGTGGGGCTCGTATCTTCATCACAAAAGACTTGATCATCTTCATCCTCGTTCACGCGCTGGTGCATGGCCACTTGCTCAAGAGCTTCCATCTCCTCATCACTCATGGAGTCATATGTGCCATCGTCATTGAGGATCATGGTGCACTTGTTTGTGCATTCGTAGGACTTGTGGCCTCGGCCGCCGCAAGTGAAACACTTGAAGGAGCTTTTCTTGATGGTCTCATCGGTCGGAGTAGATGAAGAAGCACGCGGCTTGAAGTTGCTTGTAGTATGAGGAAGACGACTTAAACTTGCCAAAGTTTTCTTGTAACTTGACTTGTCGTCGTTGCTTGTAGAAGGCTTGGTTGATGTAGATGTTGGAGGAGTCGTTGAAGCTTGGATGTTGGAGAAGCCGTAGGTCTTGGATGAGTACTTAGCGTACTTGAAGTCATCTTGCACTTGACATTCCGCCTTTGTAGCTTGATGCACGAGCTCAATGAGGTTGGAGTAGGGTTGAAAGTCGGCGATCTTCTTGATGGTATGATTGAGTCCATTCAAGAATCGTGCCATTGTTTGCTCATCATCCTCCGTGACATTGGCTCGAATCATGGCAATCTCCATTTCCTTGTAGTATTCTTCAACACCCTTTGTTCCTTGCTTGAGGAGTTGTAGCTTCTTGAAGAGATCGTGGTTGTAGTAGGTTGGCACAAAACATGCTCGCATGACTTCCTTCATTTGAGCCCAAATGGTGATAGGTGGTTCACCTCTTGCTTCACGGCGCTCAAGGACTTGTTCCCACCATATGAGCACATAGTCTTGGAACTCAAGTGATGCCATAGCGATCTTCTTCTCTTCCTCATAGTTGTGCAAACGAAATATTTTGTCAACCTTCAATGCCCATGAGAGGTATTCTTCGGGGTCATTGCTTCCATTGAACTTGGGCATTGTGAATTTGAGCTTTCCATAGCATTGCTCTTCATTGTGTTGTTGGCGATGATGATGATGATGCCCTTGACGTGGAGGGTAATCATCCTCATGTTGCTCTTGGCGTGGAGGAAGTCCATGATCAACTTGCTCTTGTTGAACTTGAGGTTGAGGTGGAGCTTGACGAGCTTGTGGAGGAGCTTGTGGAGCTTGACGTTGCACACGGTTGGTAGTTCCTCTCTTGGATTTCTTCTCGGAGGGCTTCCTCTTGATTGCGCCATTCGCGATTGCGGTTGGCGATAGCTTGACTTGATTCTTGAAGGGCACGTTGCGCCTCAAGAGCTTGCGCTTCTTCTTGTTGTTGTTGAAGACGTTGAGCCTCGGCGTCTTGTTCCTCTTGGTGTAGACGCGCTCGTTCTTCCTCTTGGCGCCGTAGTCGTTGCTGTTCTTGAGCTTGAGCAAAAGCGACTTTGTTTGATTGAGGACGAGGGTCTTGCTCATCGACTTGCTCTTGTGAATGCTTGTCATGTAGCGGGTTGCGAGATGCATGACGGTCTTGACGCGCGGCTCGTCGAAGAGTGTTTGATGACGGTGTACTTGAGTCGAAGAAGGTGTCGTCGGAGTGTCAACTCGAGCGGCTCCGTCTTGATGTTGAAGAAGTGGAAGGAGGCCGGTTCCTCATCAAGGCGCGGATCTCGTCCATTCTTGCATCATTTTCTTGCTTGTGAGTGTCGAACTTGTTATCGAAGTAGTCTCTTGTACGTTGGTCGGAGAGTCGCAAGTCGTTGGCGAGGTTGTCGATGCGGTCGCTCGTTGCTTGTTGCTCTTGGTATAATGCCCTTTGAGCACCAAAGAGGTGGCTCTTTGTGACGAATGATGACATGTCGTCGCCGTTCTCGATGAGTGGTGGATTGGTAGAAGAACTTGGCCTATCCATCATTCCAAACAAAAATGTAAGTGGTAGAAGGAAAAGAACGTGTACCAAATGTACCTTGACCGAAGTTGAAGATGAATCAAGTTCACTCAAATGCGGACCATGAAATAGCACTGTTGGTACCAATTCTTGTCGGTTCTCACACCTACACACGTAAAAGCTTATGGTGGAGCTTGGTTAGGATGGTGGCACAAAATTTGATGCAATTGTAAGTGAGCTTCAATAATGTTGGAAAAGGTTCACAAATTTTCAAATGCAACAAGTAGACCAAGCAACTAAGGGTACACGGAAACACACACGCAAATAGATAAGTGGGATTGTGCAATCCAAAAGTGAGTCAAAATGTGGAAACCACGAAAATGCTCTTGTTGCAAAATACTAGAGAGACGCTAGCACGATTGCACAATAGGCGGATACGGAGCTTGTGCACAACCTACTAAGAAAAAATGCAACGATCTCTATCCCAAGTATGCTATATGTATGGTATTTCGGTGCTATGATCCAAGATGATCTTATATGACAATCTTAATGTAGTATGATGCTATGGTTCTTTCTCATAAGCTCTTTGCTTATCTTTCCTCTTTTCTTAAAAGTTTGGGTGGCTCTTTCACTTTTGAGCTCTTTTCTCATGCAAAACTTCACAAACCAAGATAGCAATTGTGTATGCTATGACAACTTTGTGACACACAAGTTGATTCCATGATATGCACCACAGTGGTATGGTATGTATGCTATGGAGTGTGATCACTAATGTGCACAAGTCACGTTGCCTGCAATACTCAATGGCTAGTCTCGATGGGTAAGCTACGCAAAAGTAGGGACATGTGGGGTATCAATGCAATTGCAAGGTATGACAAAGATGTCGTCGAGGTTACCGTCCTTAGCGATGATGAGTAGTCGATGGAGATGAGCGGTGGCGATGGTGACGTCAAACCATACCTATATAGCCGAAACACAATAGGACACGGGAACCACAACGCAAAATCTCAAAGACCAAAACGTGTCAAAATCAACATAGAATGTAGCGGTGAGCGGTGGTGGTGTTTGAGGAAAGTGGTGAGGGTATGTGGAAGGAGGGGTGGGCACCGGGGTAAAATTGGGAGAAAGTATGCGGAAATGGCTCGGGAGGTTGGAGTTGCTGCTGCCAGGAGCCAGATCTCCGGGCCAACTGCCGGATGTACGGGGCGCCGAATGTCCGGTGGATTCTGGTGGATGTCCGGGCTCCTAGATCGGGGACGAACGCGATGAACTCCACAGGAAAAATCGGAACTCCGGGGCAAAATTCAGACGAATTGGTGGATGGAAAAGGGTGGGGAAGGTGAGGAAAGCTAGATCCACACGATGCAAAGCAAATCCATGGATCAAATCCAACAAAATCTCAACTCACCAAAAAATCACAAAAAAAAATTGGGGCTATTTTTGGTGGGGATTTTCGGATTTAGGACGAAAACAACAAAATCAAGCTAGAAAACACGGGGTAGGGGCTCCAAAAACGTGATCAACATGGCTCATGATACCAAGATGATGTAGGGCGGAACCCTATGTGGACGATCTTTCACATTTGGAGTGGATCCTACGGGGGAACACGAGGAACGCGTGGAAAACACAAAGGGGAAACACGGGGAAAACGAGAGAAATCACTAAACCGACATGGAATCAATCACATGAGTGCTAGATCACCGAAAGCAAAGGGTAACACATGATCCAAATTCAACAAAGGTAAGGATACAAAGGAACTGTTCTTCTCCTAAAGGAGGTCTTGATTATCTTCCCTAGAAGGGGTCTTGAATCCGCTTGGGGGATCTTCTCCGAAGAGGTCGTGAACTCCGAGGAGAAGTAACCAAGTGGATGAGCAAGGCTCTCACACAAATATGAGCTAAACCAATGCTAACCCTAAAACGTATGGGATGAGGGAGTATATATAGTCAAAGGGGCGAGGGGATACATGGGTCACGACCCAAAGGAGCTGCACGCAGGCAGGGGGCGCCGGATGTCTGGGCGACGGGCCGGATGTCCGGTGTCTCGTGAGGCACCGGATGTCCGTTCGGAGGGGCCAGATGTCTGGTGTTTCCGGAGGGGCCGGATGTCCGGTGGTGAGGCCGGATGTCCGGGCTGTCAGGGCCAGGTTTTGTGCATTCAGGACGCCTTGTCCGGATATCCGGGCGGGAGGCCGGATTTCCGGTGGTGGGCTGGATGTCCGGGCTGGATGCCGGATGTCCGCTCGCTGTAGCTTTCTTCTGCAAGGGCTGGCCGGGTAGATCTCCAGGAGCCGGATGTCCTGGGTCTTGGCCGGATGTCCGGTGCCTGGAGGGTGTTCTTGCCTTCTTCCATGAACTTGGGGTCTTGTCCACCTTCATGTGCGTCCTCGGGAGGGTCCTCTTGGTACCCAATCATGCACAACATTCCGAATTTAGGTAGTAGCCATGTCTCGAGAGGATCATATGAGATATGAATAAGGAGAGAAGTCATCTCAGTCTCGAGAGCTCTAGCTCGTGCTCTAGTCATGGGTCCTCTTGGTTCTTAGTGAGGCGCTGGAAGGTCCATGGGGATGACCAAAGGATGCTCCGCATCATAACCAAACCAAGCATGCTTAACGACTTGGAAGTATAGCAATTGTATTTGTTTCTCATGTATTTAGTACAGCCAAATTTGATTTATTTCTCACATGGTATACAATAACAGAATGCACCTACAACAATTGAACATCGCATTGCGGAATAGAACCAAACAGTTAAGTAAACAACACAACAAATGAACCAAACGTTAGCTGAGCATCATATTGCACAATGTATAACATACTAAAAGATCAAATAGTTAACCAAACCAAGCATGCTTGACAACTTGGAAATATAGCAATTGGATTTGTTTCTCATGTATTTTTTAAACAAAAATTCGCTTTATTTCTCACATGGAAGACAATACAAAATTGCACCTTGAAGAATTAAACATCACTTTTGCAGAATTGAACCAAACAGTTAACTGAACACGACAACTAATTAACCAAACAATTAATAAGTGAGCACCATATTGCACGACATATAGAACATATACACTAGAGCAACAGATTGCATGGTAAAAGTAGATAGCACAATTTATTAGAATTTGTTAAGGAAAGGTAGTAGCTAGCAAACTAAACATGGGTCCTTATAGTGAGCTAATAAGACAAGCTACTCCTCATTGTCAGAGATATTGATGACAATTGGCTCCTCGGACATGGAAGAGGGCGAGGCCTCCACATCGTGGGTAGCCTCGTCGTAGTGGTGAGTTGCAATGAGCCGCTCCGGGCACCAACCTTCTAGCTCTCGAGTTGAGGTAAGCATGTGCACGCAGAGAAAACACCTCGTAGTCTTTGTTGAAGGCACCGAGGGTGGCCTTGAGAAAATGCCATGAATTGTCATTTAAAGCACCCAACAACATCGCAGCGTCGGCGCGCGAGGTGTCAATGGTGGCCTCGACGGCGAGGTGCTCCTCCAAGATCTGTTGGTTGGCATGAATGGCAGCCATCGCGACCTCATCCGCACGTGCGGCCGCGATTTGTTTCTCCGCTGCCAAGTGCTCCTTGAGCTCCTGGCTATATGATACGTCTCCAATGTATCTATAATTTTTCATTGCTCCATGCTGTTATATTATCATTCTTGGATGTTTTATAATCATTTTATAGTCATTTTATATCATTTTTTGGTACTAACCTATTGACATAGTGCCCAGTGCCAGTTGTTGTTTTCTGCATGTTTTTTACATCGCGGGAAATCAATATCAAACGGAGTCCAAATGCAACGAAACTTCTCGGAGATGTTTTTGGGCCAGAAGACATCTAGTGGGCCAAGAAAGTACCTGTTTGAGTCTTCTTTGATCTCTTATATGCATTATTGCTTATAGCCTCGTATTTCTTCTTCGATATTTGGGTTTTGTTTGGCCAACTTGATCTATTTATCTTGCAATGGGAAGAGGTGCTTTGTAGTGGGTTCGATCTTACGATGCTTGATCCCAATGACAGAAGGGGAACCGACACGTATGTATCTTTGCTACTAAGGATAACAAGATGAGATCTATATCTACGCAATAGATAAACAGATCTTGTCTGCATCATGGCATCGTTCTTATTGCATTACTCCATTTTTCCATGAACTTAATACATTAGAAGCATGCTGGATAGCGGTCGATGTGTGGAGTAATAGTAGTAGATGTAGGCAGGAGTAGGTCTACTAATCTTGGACGTGATGCCTATATAATGATCATTGCCTAGATATCGTCATGATTATTGAAGTTCTATCAATTACCCAACAATAATTGTTTTCCCACCGTTTGCTATTTTTCTCGAGAGAAGCCACTAGTGAAACCTACGGCTCCTGGGTCTCTTTTCATCATATTTGCCTTTGCGATCTATTTCCTTTGCATTTATTTTCAGATCTATTAAACCAAAAATACAAAAATACCTTGCTGCAATTTATTTGTTCCATGATCTATTTATCCTATCTACCACTTTTACCTCACGTTATTTGCCTATCTTGAGGCACCGTACCCGAAAGGGATTGACAAACCATTTAACACGTCGGGTTGCGAGTATTTGTTATCTGTGTGTAGGTGTTGTTTACGTGGTGTGAGGAGGTTCTCCTACTGGTTCGATAACCTTGGTCTCATCACTGAGGGAAATACCTACCGTCGCTATACTGCATCATCCCTTCCTCTTTGGGGAAATACCGACGTAGTTCTAGGAGACATCAAAAGGAATTTCTGGCACCATTGCCGGGGAGGATCTTCAACATAAACCAGGTGCCTAATCACAAATCTCATCTCCTCGCAATTTAAATTATTTTCCATTTGCCTCTTGTTTTCCTCTCCCCCACTTCACAAAAATTTGCCGTGTTATTCGCCCTCTTTTTCGTTCGTCGTTTTCTCGTCAGATCTCTTCTTTGCTTGTGTGCCATGTGTCTTCTATTTGCTTGCACCTTCGCTTGCTAAAAATCTCTTGGCATGGATCCTCATCCACTTGCTAGTCTTTTTAAAAGATCCAATCATTATGAAACAATTGCTAGTGAGTTTAGTTCACTAGATTATCTTTATGGAGTTTTGCTTGAGATTCATGAATCTGAAAATTGTGATGAAGAAATTTATGATGTGATTCATGATAGCCCCTTGAATGAAAAGCATGATTGCAATGATTTTACTATAAATTCTATTAATGTCAATTTTTCAATTAATATGCAAAACCCCAAGCTTGGGGATGCTAATTTTGCTATGTCCACTACTTGTTGCAATGATCATGATTGGGGTGATGATTCTTATGATCTTGAAAATTTATTTAAATCTCATGATGAATATGCTTGCAATAATATTAAAAGTTTGTTTGGAAGAGTGTCAACTTTAGCTAAAAATAATCCCACATATTTGGAGAGTGTTCAATCTTATGAATTTTTTGATAAAAGTGGGCTTCGAGAGGTCATGACTTTATTCGATGATAATCCCACTATATTGGAAGAGTGTCAACTTTGCATGTATGTGGATCAGGAAGAGAATATTTTATGTGGTAGTTATATTGTTGAATTTTATTATGATCCTACATGTAATTATTATGAGAGAGGAAAATATGGTTGTAAAATTTTTCATGTTACTAAATTACCTCTCTTTGTGTTGAAACCATTAATGTTTCCTTCTTCCTATTTGCATATGCTAGAAATTTCTTGTCTTGATAATTTGCTTGCTTATAAAATGCCTATGCATAGGAAGCATGTTAGACTTAAATGTGTTTCTCACATGTTTCATGATGCTCCCTTTGTGTTTCAATTATTATCTTTCATGTGAGCATCAATGAAATATTATGCCTAGCTAGGGGCGTAAAACGATAGCGCTCGTTGGGAGGCAACCCAATGAATAAAACTTATTTTTGCTTTTTGCTTTCTGTTCTAGTATGTTAGCACAATTATACTACTGTTATGATTGTGTTTCTTTGTATTTTAATTAGTTTTTGTGCCAAGCAAGGCCTTTGGGAAGACTTGGGTGAAAGTTGATTTGATCTTGCTGAAAAACAGAAACTTTTGCGCTCACACAATTATTTCTCATTTTTAACAGAAGAGTGATTTTGAGTTTATTCTTTTTGAATAAGATTAACAGAAAAATTCCTCACGTCCACCAATTTATTTTAAAAAATTTGGAGTAGCAAAAGTATTCTAAATATTCATATTGCTACAGACTGTTCTGTTTTTGACAGATTCTGTTTTCTTTGCGTTGTGTGCTTATTTTGATGATTCTATGGTTTTCTTGATGAGTTTTTGCCATAGAAAAGTTGGAATACAGTAGATATAATGCAAAAGCAAAATAAGAATATGTTTTCTACAATACTTATAGTAGTGGTTTGCTTCCTTATACTAACGGATCTCATGAAGGTTTTGTTTGAGTTTTGTGTGATTAAAGTTTTCAAGTTTTGGGTGATCTTACGATGGATGAAGGAATAAGGATTAGAAAAAGGCTAAGCTTGGGGATGCCCGAGGCACCTTAAGATAATATTCAAAGAAGTAGCAAGCAACTAAGCTTGGGGATGCCCCCGAGTGGCATCCCCGCTTTCTTCTAACAACCATCGGTATTTTACTTGAAGCTATATTTTTATTCGTCACATAATATGAGTTTTGCTTGGAGAATCTTGTATGATATGAGTATTTGCTTGTTTTAATTTGTGTTTTAAGTTTTGAATCATTTCTGAACACACCCTTTTGAGAGAGCCAAAAATTATGCTATGCTTGCTCCTATGCTTCACTTAAATTTTTAGAGCCTTGGATTTGCTCTAGGAATTCACTTATATATTTTTTAGCACGGTGTGCTTTGTTATTTTTGAAGAAATGCTCTCTTGATTCACTTAGATTTATTTGAGAGTTAGTAAAAAAATTCAAGAAATTCTCTCTTGCTTCACTTAAATTAATTTTGAGAGAAAGAAATATTATGCTCATGATCTTCACTTATATTTGTTTGAGCTTATCAAAAGCAACATATGAAAATAGTCCCAAAGTGATAGATATTCAAGGAGGATATAATAAAAACTTTCATGAAGATCATTGGACAAAATAAACTTGATTCTTAGTAATGGTTTTGAGATATGATGATATGATATGTGAGTCATGTTGATGAGTAATTGTGCTTTAGTAAGAATATTGATGTTAAGGTTTGTGATTCCCTATGCAAGCACGAAAGTCAATAGTTGTGCAATGAAATTTATATCCTACTTATGGTGCATTATTCGGTGTTACTTTTGCTTAATGCTTGGGTACGAGATTTTTCGCTTTTTTGTTGGTCGCTTCTCAATCTTTTTGCTAGCCTTCATTTTGCACTAAGTATGATCACTAGTTGTGCATCCAAAACCCTTTAAACCAGTTTTGCCTTATGAGTCCACTATACCTACCTATATGCGGTATTACCGTGCCGTTCTAAGCAAATTTGCATGTGCCATCTCTAATTTTCAAAATAAATTTCTCTTTTGTGTGCTTTACCGCTCGCGAGGCGGTGAAGGGTGACCAATATTTTCCATGCTAGATGTGTTATTCTCACGATAAGTGTTTATTCACTTGTCATTGCACGAGAGTACGACAAAGGTATTAGGGATGCCTAGTACCGAAATGAATAATGAATTTACTTTATGTTGTCAAAAAATAAATTCCTTGGAAAGTGTTGGTATGGAGGGCACCCGTGGATACGGTTAGCCATGGAAAGTGAAAGTAATGGTGGAAAAAGGAATAAACCTTATTTTCTATTTGGGAACCACCTATGATGTATCTAGCATGGAAAGTGTTGAGATCTCTAAGTCGTTTTCGTTGGTGCAAAAAGTATGCCTCTCAAAAATACTTTATCTCTCAATTTAAGCTTTGAGCTCTAGCACCTTGATACGTCTCCAATGTATCTATAATTTTTGATTGTTCCATGCTATTATATTACCCGTTTCAGATGTTTTGGGCTTTACTCTACACTTTTATATCATTTTTGGGACTAACCTACTAGCCGGAGGCCCAACCCGAATTGCTGTTTTTTGCCTATTTTAGTGTTTCGAAGAAAAGGAATATCAAACGGAGTCCAAATGAAATGAAGCCTTCACTACCAAAAAAATACACTTTCGTGATGATACATGTTTGTCACAGTAGGTCGCGTTTTTTGTCATGCATGTACATCCATGACAAATTTATGACAGAATCAAGATAGTCATACCTGTGCTGTCGTAGAAGTGTTCCATGACATTACCAAAATTATCATCACGGAAGTGTCCACTTCCATGACGATAAATCACCGTCACAGAAGTGCTTTCGTCAAGGTGACCGACACGTGGCATCCACCATAACGGAACGCCGTTAAGCTATCGAGTCGGGTTTTGGATCCGATAACCTGTTAACAGCCCCGACCAATGGGGATTTTCCACGTGTAAAATCATCATTGGCTGGAGGAAACACGTGTTGGCTCATCGTTTGGATAGATGTCATCCACTCATTGGACAGAAGGCGCCTATGATACGTCGACATGTGGCACGGCCCAAGAGAGGCCCATTCCTGTGAAAAGGCTGGCTCGTTTGACTTGGTCAAAAGATGGCGGACCGGCCCATGTAAAGCCTGTTAACGGCCTGATCGCATATAGCCCATTTACAGCCCGCTAACCCAAGGCCCGTTACGCCCTATCCGAATTAGGCCCAATAGCGTCATCTGGGCCATTCAATATGATTCCAGCCCGTTTTCACTTCTGGCCCATGTATGGCCCATGACGTCTTTCGGCCCATATGAGGCCCTATGTAACTCTTGGCCTATTAACGGCCCGTGGTGAAACTGGCCCATAATGAACAGTGTATCACTTCACACCTATTAACGGCCCGTGGTGAAACTGGCCCGTAATGAACAGTGTATCACTTTATACCCATTAACGGCCCGTTATTCCATTAGGCCGTTTCCAGCCCATGTTATCTTTCGGCCTTCTCAAATCCCATTTATTCTTGGGATCATTTCCAGCATTCGTTTACTTACGACCCGTTACTGTCATTTTCTGCTTATGGGCCAAATTCAGCCCGTGGTTACAGTCGTCCCGTTTGTGGTCCGTTAATACGTTGGGCCGTTTTCATAGCATCATCAAATACGGCCTATTAACGATGGCCCGTTATGGTCGGCCCATGAACGGACGATTCCAACTCGAGCCCGTTTACGGCCATAATGCGGCCTATTATTGGCCCATGTTTGGCCAATCGATCATATAGCCCGTATAAGACCCATTGATGATACGGCCCGTAGAAGGCCCATTGTTTTTATGGCGTGTAGAAGGCCCACTATTTCTACGGCCCGTAGAAGGCCCACTGTCTCTACGGCCCGTAGGCGGCGCAGTGTCACTACAGTAAATATTAGCCCATGGTTATTGTGGCCTAGTTTTAAAAAATAGGTTATTGCAGCCACTAGCAAACCGCGGAAAAAGAACTGCTATGACTACAAGCAAACAAATAAACAAGACAACAAGGAAATAAATAAGCAAGCAACTTACGCTAGGCTATCACGGCTATCACACATATTATATCCACTGGGCATCAAAGTTCGCCACCAGTGCAAATAAACGCGTCGACAAAAGAATGTACAAAACTGAGAGCACTTCAGAAGGCACTAGGCCTGGCCAGGTCGGACCCACCAAACAGCTGAAGAAGCTGAGTAGACCTCAGTTGTGTCAACGATAGATGCATCAACACTAGATTTAAGGCATGATGGTGCGCACGGCATTCCTCTAACATCTTCATTGCATCTTTGACTTCAAGTCAGAGCTGAGCTGAAGCAAGCCTTTCCGCTTTAAGTTGAGACTGAAGAAGTCGAACTGATTTAGGCAGCGACTGCACAGAGGTTGTCTCACACCTGCTGGTGAGTAGCTTCAACTCACTGTCTTCATCAAGACAAGACCTTGGGGTCATCTCGCTGTCCTCAAGATGGTTTGGCTCACTATCTCCCTAAAGTTCTGCCTAGCGTAAGAGATACGACTCTAAAAGAGAAATAAGGAGACATGCAACAGGTTTCACAATTATATAAGCAAATAAATGGATCTGTTCTGCATAAGGAACATGTTTTTACAACTACAATTTGAAACTGGTAGTTATTGCAAACATCCAACCAGATGTAAACAGCAAAGCAAACAGTAGTGGAAGAAATGATGCCTATCCAAATCTACACTAGAACAAAGTTTGAAGGCTTGAGAAGGATGAACTTACATTACATGTTAACACGGGCTGGACAAAGCCCTTCTCCATGTTGATGGAAGGATAATTCAATAAATTCCCCAAAGAAAATTCTTTATAAGCGTTGCCATTATTCTACATTTTGCAAAGAGTAAATATAGATCAAATAATATTGGAAGAAACAGAGGATAATGAAGCTCAGGTGCAGACTGATGATACATAATCAAATAGCAATTAATTAAGTACAGCGTTACAAGGCAAAAGGGAGAGAGGTACTGACAAGAGCAATGCAGAGCCCATTATTGTTTTGAGATCGTATGATCCTTTGAGCAAGGAGATTCATCTGAAATTAGTTTTCATACAAGAGAGAAGGTAAGGCACAAGCAGAAATTTAGGAGTTCAAATTTTGAATTGATATCATAGACAGTACCTGACGCTGGGCTCCCAGCAGTTCTAATAGGGGTTTGGCCACTGGAGTAGGGGTAAAGTGTGGTACAGTTGGGCCTGTGTTTTCTGTGGCTGCTGATCTATCTGATTTAACAGGTATCACTACCTTTTCCAAATACCTAGTTTGTACTCCTTGAGGATCTGCACTCACCCTCTTCCTTTTGGACATCTATTACGAAAGAACAACATTTGACTGGAAAAACATAGTGTGACGACACATGGAATAGGTACAGAAAATGGATAGGTATGGCATATACTCATATATGATGCTTAAACTAAGCAGATGGTGTAACAAAGTAGAAGTAATGCAAGAGGTCAGATGCAAAATATGTGCGACCAATACAACTTTGCAAAGTTAGAGCAAGCACCTTGATGGGTGAATAAGATAGGCCATCCTCCACCATGCCAAGTTTGTTAGCCAGTGGATCGTTCCGCAATATTCCTCTCGTGCGCCCATTCTCATATTCATTTTGATAATGTTCAATATCTGACATGCATGAAAACATAAAAACAAGTGAGATTTTCTTTGTAATGCAGAAGTGATTCTAATCCAATACTGCCTCCCTGTAAACCCCTTTGTGCTATCTCTGCAATTCTTTTAAAAGATGCCATGCATGCTGTAATTTGTTGTGTGCATTAATATAATGTGGCCTACTACTCAAAATATGAGAGCTCCAGAAGTGATGACACTTCGCAGATGATAGCTTCAACATATAGTAAAGAAGAACAAGTCGACCTGACCTGACAGATTCAAAATATACTAAGGGAGAACAACTCGACCTGACCAGTCGACCGCAAGAGAAGAGTATCATCTTAAAGAAGAGCAGAAGAGCAAGCAGATTGAAGATATTACAAGTCTTTCAATACAATGTCGGTTGGCCACCCATGATGAACCAGAGCGCACAGAGAAATACTATTCTTTCCGGTCTCTCCATATGTGGCTCACATGCATTTCGAAACTAAAGTAGGAACATTTAGCTAACCAATTAAACATCTCTCAGTTTTACTAATATCAGCAATAATATCAGATATGAATTTGTACAACTAAGCTTGTTTAGCTCGATGGGTGGAGCAGTGCTATTACGACACGAACCACGTAGGCTGATTGTGGTCATCATAAAATGGGGAAAACATAAGCATGATGAGTACAGTGTTGACCGTGGCAGTGGGATGGCAGATCTGAAGCTGCAAACCGCGCAAAGGGTAGTTAGCAACCGATGTTTGCTTTGAAATAACAACTAAGATTTGGTATGGACAAGAAAGTACGGTCAACAAGTGACAAAGAAATGCAATTATGCTGTCTCTCTATATGTCGCGACATGCATTTGGAAACTCAAGTGGGACCTTTAGCTAACCAATTAAATGTGTCGGTTAACTAATATCAGTATCATATCACAATCATATTTGAACAACTAAGCTTTCGAATTCTGAGTGTTGTGTTGTTTAGCTTGAAGGGTGGAGTAATGCTAGTACGACAGAAAGCACCTACGCAGATCATAGTAGAGTAGATAAAAGGGGAAAACCCTAAGCATCAAGAGAAAAATCAGGAAAGTGGAACTAGCTGGACCAGTGGGTGGCGCACATGCTTTTCGAAACGAATATAGGAACATTAGGTGACCAATTAAACGTTCTCTGTTTTAGTGATATGAGCATCATATCAGATTCGTATTTCAACACGTAAGCTTTGGGTTGAGGTCTTGAGGAGCAGTGCTAGCACGACACGAAGCACCTACGATGATGGTAGTGAATATAAAGGGGGGAAACCATAAGCTTTACGAGTATAGTGCCCGTGCCATGGCGGATCTGAAGGTGCAAACCGGACAAAGCTACTTCGCAACCAATGTTTGCTTTCAACTAGCCACTACGATTTGGTACGGACAAGAAAAGTACAGTAAACAAATTACGATCTATTTTCCGGGTGAGATCAATAACTTAAGCACATATGGAAGAGTACCACCTCTCTTGCGACGCCGTGTAGGCCTATGCTGATACGTTGAGGGTGCTGCGGGTGCGATGGCTGTCGGCGGCGGGGAAGAAGACTTTAGACGGCAGACGGCCGGGTCGGGGGATATATCTGTTGCCGTGGACGAGGCGGTCGTAGGAGCGGCAACGGCAAGGTGGACGACGGCGCCAATGAAGCGAGAGGAGGCAATGAAAGGATCCTGGTCCAGCGTCGTGGATGAGAGACGTCCATCTCTTGCAGTGGACGACGGGGTAGGGGTAGCGGCTCTGGGAAGGTGGAGGATAGGGTGGCGGACGGAGGAGGCTGGCCGCAGTGCGGAGGTTGTCGTGCCGCCGACGGTGTATGAATGGGGAAATGGAGGGGAGGGGGATCTCAAACTTTGGGACGCGCTTCTCTGAAATGGGGGAAAGTTACGAACGTATCCCCCGTTTAAAATTTCAGACATGCATCGGTTGGGGATAGGACGGTAATCTCGCATCTCCCAAATATTTGCCGGTAACTATTTCGGGCGAGGAGAGGGTGTTTTGCCGCCCACGGTTGGCGCCCACGGTGTATGAACGGGGCTGACAGGTAGGGCGGTTGTGTCACGTCTGATGGAAGTTACACATCTGCCCCTATTTAAAATATTAGCCTACATCGATTTCGGACGAGGAGAGTTTGTTTTGCCGCCCACCGTGTATGAATGGGGAAATGGAGGAAGAGACACATGTCTTTCGGACGAGCTTGAATCAAATGTGTTTTGCCGCCCACGTTTGGCGCCCACCGTGTCTGAATGGGCTCAGAGGCCGTCGTGTCACGTCTGATTGAAGTTACTAGTCTACCCCTATCGACAGCAGTGTAAATCCGGTCGATAAGGATGTCAAGTGTCAGGGGTAGACAGTAATTTCCATCTCGCAAACACTTGCTTCGGGCAGCCCACAAATTATAGTGGGTGTTTAGCCGCTTCGTTCAAAACTTGGGAGAATTAGCATTCACGTTTGCCCTGGGACCTGGCAAACTAAATTCAAATCCAATTTGTATTCGATTACGAATATCCACAGATAATTATACGTTTTGTTATTTATTTCTTCAAAACCACAACAAAGATTTATTCCACCTTTATATATGATTATGATTTAGAAATGTCGTGATCTTCGAATTCAGTAGGTTGGATACACTCTGAGTCAAACAGTTATTTCATCCAATACAATATGCTCACACGAAAAACAGTTCACCTTATGTCAATCATACAAGTACTGAGGATTACCTCGCCTAAAAAATTCGGATCATTACAACACATGGACAACATAGGGGGTCTTGCAACATAATCCATTCAGAGACATGACACAACATGCAAGTACAATAATCTAATGACAATTTCAACTGGTATCTAAAGAAGAACCGGGATTACCTTGGGCTTCAGATAGCAGAAACAGCAGGACCTCCTCCGTCTTCAAATGCAACATTCTTACTTCCTCCAATTCTTGGGTTGCTTGCATAATGCGTGCCGCTAATTCCGTAATTTCCAGCCTCAAGATAAAGATTACCTCATTCATGGCAGCCACACCATCTCTTTCTGCCTCTAGTAGAGCCTCAAGCACTATAATATCTGTGCTCAGACTGCTCTCCGGCGGTGTTGCCTCTGAACTGCTACCATCTGGTAACATGGATGGCGCACTGCTTCCACAAATAGATTCTGGGGTTGTACATTGTGTCCTAGTGTGAACGGCATCCTGAAAGGTTTCCGCTGGACATAAGTAAGAGATAGTTATCGTATGATCCAGGCAGTAAGCTTACATGGTAAACGACGGACGAATTATTGCCGAGCATGGCAAACTATATTTAAATGGTTCGAAGCAGCATCAGCCGAAAAGAAATTAAAATGGTAAGATGAAACTAGGGATGTAAGTGGCAAATAAACGACATCCGCCAGTCCCATCTAGTTAGTTTTTGCTACCTCCCTAGTTCATTTTCCTCAAAAAACAAAAACTCTTTTGAACTATCATACCACTAGTGGACTTTAATCGGGATTAAACGGGACCCAGTTGACATCCCTAGTTGAAAGGGAGTGTACCACCGCTATATTTAAGTTGCCAAGGCATCTAAGCAGTTGAAATAATCTGAGAAAGCACTTAACAGTGTGGCCTCATATAAACTACGAAGACAGTCTTGTGATGAAGTTGAGAGGAAAAGTTAAGGACTCAAATGAAATAGGCATGCATTTCTTTACGATAGTACAGCAGGCACTGCTGACATATTGGCCAACTCAGGTATAGCGTAACAACAAACAAGCATTCGAATCAAGCAATACAGCAAAGCAGACAACTGAACTATTTGTAATTCGGTAGGATTACAGGTTGAGGGCACAAGCCAAGAAAGCAGCCCACTCGCATTACATTTCACATGTACTAAAACACACTGGCTTACCATATGTTGCTGTGAAGCCTAGCTGCTGTTGCAATGTTCTTTGAAGATATCGTCAGCATCCCGTGGTTGCAAATCTAGTTGTTGTAGTTTATTCTGCACCATCTATTTAGGTAAAATTAATTTTAATCGCATGCACTGGTCCGAATTGATCATCAATGGTTCATCTAAACTAATGAAAGAAGGGTGTGTGCATACACGACAATATATCTGCTTCCCTCTATTTTTATGCTTGTTCGAGGTGCCAGCCCCAAAAGAACAAATATTTTGCTTGATGGGGTTGGCAGCTCCATAATTAATAGAAGCATCAAATTAGTCATGCAACTTGGGAAGATCAAGAACACACAAACAAGTAATGAACAGAGGCTCGGAGCAGTGATGTAATAGCTAGCATCAGAAAATGTAGGGTAAAACGAACAAAAAGCAGCGGAACCACATGCTAGTTTGCTGATGTGTAATTAAGCATAGAGAACATTAAGCAGTCTGATGGAACCAACAGGTGGCATCAGAACAAAACTAAAGCATATTAACTATATGTGCACTGGTATGTAATTTAGCACATGTAACATGTTCACTGCCAGAAGTATGGCCCTACAGGTGCAAGCAGAATAACGCGTCTCATGAAAAACTGAATGATGCCCTGAAGAAATTCAAAGGTGCGGTGCTTATGCTAGGAAAGTGAACGTAGGCGCCGGCCGTTGGATAATAGTACCTGATTCTCGGCGGCGTATGGGTATCGTTGTCATACTTGATAGCTAAGGATCGTCGATGGTGCTCGTGTTGCGGTTGAGTTTGGGCCGGCTGTCGCCGTCGCTGAAGCGGCTCCGGTGCTACGGTTGCGGCGCCTGTCGACATACAAGAAAGCTCATCTGTGGTAAGTGAACAGTTGCACGATAAAGAGAAAAACCGAAGGAGTACAAATCGAAATAACCTGATGAGGCTGCGGCGTCGGTAAAGCAGGGCCGGTGGAGTTGAATATGGCGTCCGTGGAGCGGGTCCGGTGCAGTGGACGAAGGCTTCGGCGGGCGCGTTGTACAGTGCTTTCGGTGAGGCGGATCTGTTGCGGCGGACGAGGGCTTGTATGAAGGGCCAGCGAAGGGGCGGACGAGGGAGTCAGTGAAGGGCCTACGCTGTGGTGGACGAGGGCGCCGGTTAAGCAGATCCGGTGCGGTGGACCATGATGGCGGTCAAGGAGATCTGGAGCGGTGGACAAGCCAGTCGCTGAAGCGGCTCCGGTGAAGTGGTGAGTTGGCAGTTGGGGGTTCCAAGGTGCGGAAGGTAGATCCGGCGGGGTGTGAGGTCCACCGCTGCGGCGGAGGACTAGATTCGGCGGCTTGCCGTGGTTGGGGGGTCGGGGAGGGGAAGGGGAGGGGCTCTGGGGAAGAATGTTGGGGGCAAAGAGGGGAAAACAATGGAGTTACCAAAGCAGCCCTTTTCCGTTCATGTGGCAGGGGTAAAACAGGAATATCGCAGGGCTAAACTTTCGGGCGCGTGATATTTCGATGTGAGCGGGAAGTTTGAAAGCTTTTGGCGCCTAAAATTATAAGTATTCTGCTCTCGTACGGCCGACTATGATATCATGGCCGACAATTTGTTTGTTTTGCACGCAAAAAAATGTGCAAGTTTTGAAAATCAATGTCTCCAACTCGAAACTTAGATTGTCCATTCAATTCAAATATGGATCATTGAGCTACTACAAGCAAATACCATCATACGGTCCAATTCAAATGAAATTCCAAATGTGTTTATCCTAAATATGATGACAAAAGCAAAAATGTGTATGTGTATGAATAAAGTGGATGATTATAAAGTTTGAACATGCCCGTATGTGTATATCTCTAGGTTTGATATATGAATTTGAAATCACGAAATCCCGGCTTAAAAAATGTACCTCCGTTTAAATGAATTACAAAAGCTAATGATGGAGTCGAATTCCAAAATTCCAATCTTAGGTTTGTAATTCTGGTACATCAAGGTATATCACGCATGTTCAAAAGTATCGTTATCTCATAGTACAAACTGTGAAACAAATTGATCAACCATGAGTGCACAATATCTCAATTACGCTAAAGTCCCTCAAATATAGACACCTCACTCTTTATCTGAAGTCAACCCCCCCCCCCACCACCACACACACACACACATAGAGAAGTCGTTCTCTCCCCCAAACACCAACACACGAGCACATTAACACCCCTCTCTCTTGTAAAGTCCGGACCCCAACATAGGTCTCTATCACTTTGTCTCTCGGGCATGCACACATCTCTTCCCTCACTCTCTAGGTCTCCCGCTATCTCTCTTACCCAAGCACACGCACTATGTAGAGTGTATATTTCCCATACACACAAAACGTCGCCCCCAAACGTCTATCTCCCTAGTTATGTGGTTCTCGCGCACTCACCTCACACACCACCCCCACTGCAAACAAGCACACTTTGTCTCCTTGTGCACCACTCTCCTCTTTCTATCTCTCCCACATGCGGACCCGCCCCAGCTCCTTCCCTGTATACATATATGTCGTGACTCTTTGCATAGCTCCCTAATGTATAATCGTTCTCGATTTCGCACATTGTTCTCTACACCATCTATTCTAGATCTCTCATGAAGTCCCTATCACACACACGATGACTCGCTTCCCTTGCGTCTCCGTTCATAGGCCAATTTCGGACAACATCAACATTGTCTCCCTATCTATACGCCATTTATGGACACAAACGACCCCTCTCGCCCCCTCTCTTCCTCTCTCTCTCTCTCCGTCGCTAGCTCTCTCTTTCTCTCGCTCTCACACCCCTCTCCCACACACACACTCGATGTCTCTTCCAAATAGTCTGCTCCCCCCGCCCGCACCCGTGCTATCCCGCTACTACACATGTCACACCATTCCCCCTTCCCTTATACTAGGTTTACATCATCAGTGGTCTCTCTACTCCACATACACTCTCTCCCTCTCACACACAAACGCGTGCACAAACACACACAGACACGCACAAACACCCATTTATCTGGATCCTCATCTCTCCCCATGTCCGCATGTGTATCTCACACACTCACTCTCTAATTATGTATATGTGTCTCCACGTTACACAACACAAAGCCCCATGTACATGTCTCTCTCTATCCTCCACACACATAGACACAAAGAATCTGTTATCATTGCCTCAGTCTCTAACATATCACACACGCACACTGTCTCTCTCTCTCTCGCAAACACGCTCAACAAGGGTTTCCCCGTGAATAACTTACCGTCTATTCATCAACAGTCGTGGCAGTACGGCGAACACGAGACGTGAAAAAGAATAAATCTACACGTGCTTAGACCACCTAGTATGACTACTAGGACTAGAGCAAGCCAAAAAGCGCGCCGCCGTCACCCCCTCCTTGTCGGCGACGGGAAAATCTTTGTTTTACACAGTCGAGAAGTCATTGTGCTAAGGCCCCACATGCCGAGGCGTTGAATAGAATGTAGATGCTAGTTTACGGAAGCAAGTATCGATAATACGTTTGTATCTCCATACTTATATTTCTTCTCTTATAAAAAACCGAGTTGGTGATGATGGTACGTGTGCCATCTTGCAATATAGACCGTCCGATCTATATCTGACGGATGGAAATTAAACTAAAAGATACCCGCACCCCTCTCCACATTTGCAGACAAGGCCTTCCCTCGTTCATCCTTATCTCCAACAAACCTCATTGTTGAGCAATTAAGAAAGGAAGCCTCTGGAACAAACTGGCCTGGTGGCCGCTGCCGGCGTCGTCAATCCCCATGCCTCCGCTCAGTCCGACCACCAACCACCACCACACCCCACTCCTCTTCACCTTATCTCATATTTCTCGAGATATCATTAGTTTTTACACATGGGATTACTCCCGCAAGGGTCAATCACAACAAGTGTTTTATAAAAAAATGCATCTTGATGTTCCGTGCAATGCACGGATCTTGCTAGTACTCCTAAACAAGACTAAGTTGGTGATGCTGGTGTGTCTGCCATCCGTCGTTTCTGACCATTAGATCTACATCTAACGATTGTGAGGTAAGTTGTTGCCTTTTCTCACCAACATCCCACTTGTCTACCAATTTGCAGAAAAACCCATAATTAGTATCTTAAAACCAACCACATCCCTCCCTGACCTCACCAAAACAGCCCAAGGAATATATTCTAATTGAAACATAATATATCTCTAGTGACATATGTATATCAAAATTAGAGTGTTTTGTACCAAGTTTGTGAATAAGTATTATTCTAATTATGATTCGTTGCAACGGACATGAACATTGCTAGTATTTCCAACCATGCATTTTTTCCTAGTATTCCATAGTTTCGAGTTTTCCATCAAGATATTAGTCACTCATGGTTGATATTTACTTTCAATCATGTACACATATGCGCTATGTAACTAGCCTTGCTTATTGGCTTCCAAAGCTTAACTTTCACTCCTACTTACAATATGTAGAGTATTTAACAAAAAACTACCACTTTCAACCAGCCCTAGGAAGAATCTATTGTACAAAAAATAGCAAAAACATACCCAAAATTTCTTAATCCACGCCAAAAACTACTACCTAGTACTCCTACCAATTAGGTTCGTTTAAACCCATTTATGACAGGGTTGGCCCACACGTCCGTGCTGACGAGGCAGCTTAAACCAACACATTTTGTTTGACCGTTGACACGAGGGACCCACATCTGACCTTCTATCCTGTTATTCCCCCTCAAATCATTATTTTTCCTGAACATTACTTCAAACAGTACTGATGCGTGTTCGTCGGTGGCGCCGGTGATGAGCGAGTTGGCCGCCGCTCCGCCGGACGGGCCGGACGCCGCGCTGGCCTCCGCACGGGTTGGCAGGCTGGCCCGAGCGTGACTCACGAGCGAGCAAGCCGCCGCGCTGGCCTTCGCTCGAGCCAGATGGCTGGCCTTAGCGCGGCGCGCGCGAGCAAGCCGCCGCGCTGCCGTGCCAATCTAGCTAGCAAACCTTGCAGACAAGCAGCTGGACGGAGCTATCTTGGCTAGCTAGCGGCCGCGAGCGCCGGACGGAGCTGGCATCCGGGCTGCCGCAACATGGGCTCCGCACCGCCGGCGGTTTTGACCTCGCCTTCTGCCGGCGGCGGTAGCTGCGTCCCATGGCCGAGGATGACTAGGTGGACGGGCCGGAGGTAGGAGGTCACTCGAGGATTTTTGTTGGTAAGAGCATGTACAATGGTTGATAAGGTAGTCTTATCTTAAGTCTGCCACGTATGCAAGTGGTAGTAGTTTCTTGGCATTTTAGTGGTTTCTTGCATTATAGGGGTTTCTTGTAAGGAACAATGTACGTACTACTAGCGACAAAAGGCGATTCTAGGTTGCGTTGTACTCCAACGAGTACTACTAGTGGTCGCGGGAGTGTATACCTCGTTTTGTGGGTTCGATCCCGGCCGAACGCACGGCGGCCTTTTTTTAAAATAGTACTACTACACTTTGCTGCGAGCCAATATTTTACACGGGTAGTTTGAGTTTTGAAGTCAAACGGACGTGCGGCCCCACAATCTGGGTGCACTGGATAGCCTAGCCACGTGAACGGGTTTTCCTTCCCAGCATCCCGTGGCTCGCGTGCTCGCCCTAGCCGCACCTCGCTTGCAGCTTCCTCATCAGCTAGTAGCATATTTAAACTAGCGCCTCCCAATTAAGCCCGAGGAGCCGGAAAAGCCTGGCGGGGCATTGGGAACTGTGCAATATGGCTCTGCACGTAAAGTGCTCTACTACTACTCTGTAGCTTGTGGCGTTGCACGCATGGACTTCACTCCATTATCGGCTCTACTATAAAAGAAATTCCTATTGACGTGTTTTTTTAAACGGAGGCAAAAGCTTTGCTTCATCTCTTCATAAAGAAGGAACTACTAACAAAGTTCGACGAGATCCATTACACCTCCACAAATGGAAGCGAAAAGCCTAGTCTCGCTGTATCAAATAACTCAAATGTTCTGCCCCCGCAGTAACCGTCGCTGATAAACAGGCTGCTAGTGTGTGCGTGAGAGGAGCGGCTGAGTAGGCCAACTACGTGAGAGGAGCGGCTGAATAGAGCACCGAGAGTACCCACTAGGCCACTACGCAGGTGTACTTTCCCTGCATTGATAGTACAGCGATGGTTCTAGAGAACAGTAGTACCCTCCACTTCCAACTGTAGCTCCTTGGCCCTGAGATTCAAGAGTTCAAAACTGGTGCACTATACTAGAACTAGACAAGAAGTACAGTACATCGCACTACTAGTTGAGAAAAGTAGTACTAGTACTGCTACAGTACGAGTACGTAGTCCTCCGTCACATAATGTAAGACATTTTTTGACACTAGTTGGCGTGTACAAAAAATGGCAAAAACATACCCAAAATTTCTTAATCCACGCCAAAAACTAATACCTAGTGCCAAAAATTTCTTACTAGTGCTATTATTTACAGTATAATGCAATCCCATAACATTCCATAATGCTAGTACTAGTAGTAAATAATAGCCTCACCCCTTCGCTGAGGAACGATCTACAGTTGGAAGGGACGAGGCCCTGCGGTTACTACGCTCTTATCTCCTCCTCGCCAGTTCCCCTCCCCCCCGAAGAGAAGGCAGTTCGTCGCTGCTCCCATGGATTCGCCAGGCGGTTCTCCTCCTCGTCGGGGCTGGGAGACCTTGGACGACGATCCTCTGGGAGAAATCGCACGCCGCTCCGACGTCCTCACCGCCGCAAGACTCGGTGCTTCCTGCACCAACTTTTTCAAGACGCTGCTTAAACAGGCTTGGGAAAAGGCCATGCTTGTTGGTCTTCCATGCGTCCTCGAGGAGAAGGTTCTTCTATGGGACAATCCTTCGAACAGTCCACCGCTCCCTGGCCATGGTTGCACGTTGACTCCGCTAGAGTTGCCGACGTTGAGAGGTAGTCGGATTTTGTCCGATGAGCAGGTCAGTAATGGAGTTTGATCATGTAGTACTTAGTTATTCCATTTCCATCCCGTAATTTCTCCGCTGCCCACCGTCTTATATATAGGTCTGGGTCGGTGCCAACGAAGATTGGCTTGCATACCTCCGGCCGGATACCACCATCATTTTGCACAACATCCACAGCAGTGCGGCCGTTCTGGTAGACCCCTTCTCCACCATTGGGATCGGCCTTCCGGACTGGCTGGGCTTGAATACGTATGATGATGCCTACATGAGATTGAAGAAGATAGCAATTGCGGACCCGCCGACAAAGCGACGCGGCTACGACGATTACTATCTCATCGCGGTGTTCGACATAAGGATTGCCATCAATGCAAGAGGCAGTAACGGCAGAGGCTGGCGCATGTTGGCGGCGGCAGATTTGTACCCCTACACGTTCGAAGACGCCGTGCGCCATCTAGGCCGCATCTTCGCGGTGACAAGCCAGGGGACTTGTTTCATCTGGTTGCCATCCTACGGTACGGGAGATTACAAACGGAATGCACAAACCATCATTTGCATCCCTAACGGTACTCCATTATTTTGCAGGGACCAGTCATCCCCCGATCAAAATAAGATCGCCGATCCTGGATGTGCATTTGCATCCGCGATTCGGTCTAACCTGGAACCTTGTAGCTGACTTTGGCATATTGGGATCAACTATCTTAGCAGTCGTTACCCATGGTACCACTGATGTGCAACATGGTCACACAATCTACCACGATCGGACCGTCACCATCTACCCAGGTATTCCATTTTTTAACCCTCTCGCCTTCTCTTTCATTGTTGTACTAGTAGTATACTTAGTAGTACTAGTAGGAGTACTTTTTACCTTGGAGGACGCGTATAGCTAGCTAGGCCCTTGAAGACTTGAACCCACTAGCTGCCACCATTTTTGTTTTTCCATGTCTTACTATCTCATCCATGTAGCCAAGAGTGTGGCTATATATAATAAGCCGGTTATTTTACTTCCTCTATACCGGAGTAGTACTATTTGCTGCACAGTATTACTGACCGCCATATTTGAGCACAACATTATTATGCATGGACCTTGACTATGTACGTCACCATGTGTCCAGATCTGGGATGCCGCGTGTACCAGATGAACGGCGCCGAGTTCGACCCCCGTGATGCTACGTGGGTGCCGAGGAACACTCTTGGAGAGTACTCGCTTTTCATCGGGGACAGCTACCCCATTGTGAAGCGGATGCCACCTTCCGTGCACGACACGGAAGGCCTGCCGTTCATGAAGCATGGTTGTGTCTTCATTGCGCACTGCCGGATGAACGACATGCTGGGACACGCTATCCCTGATTTATGCCGCTTCAGCTTGGATGAGTCTCCATCGTGTGGAACCGGACTAGAAAGCTGCGACAATGATTCCCGTTGCCCACCGCTATGGATCGTGCCATCCATGAAGAACACCTGGGACTGGAACCTGGAGGAGGACATGTAGCCCATCTATAACGTGTAAGTGGAGTACGGTAATTGTGAACGGTAGCGCTGTGAATATATGTGGACTAGTCGTGCACAAATTTATCACATGAATTGGAGATGAACTTGTGTGGCATACTGGCATTTGTCCTTTAGAATTTCTTACTAGTAAATGTGTTATGTGTACGTGCAACTTGTGTGGTTGTTGCACGGGCTCCAACATGCTCTTTGAGAAAAAAAGGTGGCACAGCTTTGGATATACGTGACGTGGCGGCATCATACAGTAGCATCGTTCGCTATAGTTGTAGTACACTCCTACTAGGACGACAACTCCTATAAAACCTTGCGCTTGGCTCTTTGCCTCTTCGGGAGGTTCAACAGTTCGTACTCGTGTGAACCTTGCACTTGGCTCTTCGCCTCTTCAGAAGGTCCAACAATGATGATACTACAGTACAATATGCTTCTGGCAATCTGACACCGATTGAACTGCTGCACGTCCACCGCGAGGGCGAGGGCGAGGGCGAGGGAGAGGGAGAGGGCGTTGTAGTCAAAACCCTCTCCTCGTCCTGCGAACCACCGCGCGCGTGGGCGAGGGAGAGGCGTAGTAAGCAAGCTTCTCCTCGTTCGGCGAGTTGACGGGACACATCAAAGCAGTACTAGTACTAGTAGTAGTCCATACTGCGTCCTTTCCGATTAATATGGCTTAATTTGAAACGAGAAAAATACACTGGCGGTCAACGTATGTAACAATACGCTCTTTACGGTCACTATATATAGTTTTGCGGTGATTATACGATCACTAGCTCATCGTAGAGCACCGTATTGCACCCTACTGACCGGCCACATAGTCGACGTGGCACTTTGTTGACTGGTTAAATTGTCACCTGGTTTCTGGGTCCCACCTGTCAGTTGGCAGAGCAAAGAAATCAGTTAAACAAAACTTTACGCAGGCGCGACACGAGTCCAACCCTTGCGCGCGAACCGCCCTGGCTGTGTATGTGAGTGCATGCACGTGTACTCCCTCGGTCTTCCAACAAAGAGTGTACATCGGCTATAAGGCTGGTCATAGTGGAGAGTAACATATACTAGTATCATGCATATGATACTAGTGTATGATACTACATCTATAGTGCATAGTATCATAAAGTAGTATCATAGATGGTCTCATTTATTGCCATGCATGACACATACTCCCTCCTTTCCGGTTTATAGGGCTTATCTCAAAATTTTAGTTTTTCCATTTTATAAGGCTCAATTTGGTTGTTTTCCATCACATGTTCAGATTCCAAGGTGCATTAAATCATTGCATGCAAGTATTAAGAGAAAATTGACCAATGCATGTACTTTATGCATGCATGCATTGCAATTAATGCATTGATAAACATAGGGGGTGTTTGGTTCCAGGGACTTTTTTGTGTTGGGACTAGAAAAAGTCCCTAGCAAACCAAACAGGGTGGGACTTTTTTGAGACTTTTTGCTAAAAGTCCTTAGAAGCACCTCCTTGAGAGTCTTTTTCAAAAAGTCCTAGGGACTAGAAAAAGTCCTAGGACTAGAGAACCAAACACCACCATAATTTTTTGAGGAAAACAAGAGCATTAATTAGGTGCTTTTGCAAAACTACAAAAAGTATTCCACCACTCACCATCTACCTTGATTGGTGAGATTTTTGAATTGAGCCCTATAAACCGGAAAGGAGGGAGTAGTAGCATAACATTTATTGTGTTACGGTATCTACCTATGTTACTACTACCCTCTCTCTCTTCTTTAATTGTTTGCCACATAAGCATGTTTGCGAGTCCCAAGTACATGATACTAGTTATGTTACCCCCACTATGGCCAGCCTAAAACAAAGAGTGTAGTACATGATGTACATCTACACTTCCAATGCATTTAGCCTTTAATCTAAATCGATATTGATTGACTAATGCACCAACTTGTGCTGTAGGTATAGGCTACATGTCTATCCTTAATTACAACATGCAACGGCCTTCATTTAATCTTCTTCTCTCAATGGTCGCATGCACACATAAGTCTGATACTTTTGGGAGTTAATTATGCCTTGGTCAATGTGTAAATCTCTAAATGTACAGTCTTTCACGAACGTAGGGAGTAGGTTGAGCACTTGAGCGCGAGCGTGTGTGTTGCGTCGTGTGCTGTGTGCCGCATGGGTGCGTGAGTGTTGCGTTCGTCCATGTGTACGTGTGAGTGTTGCATGTTGCATGCATGCATGCATGCATGGGGCTTACTCCCTCCCATTGACATGTTCATATTTCAAGCTTCCTCTGTTCCCTCCATATGGTGATACTCCCTCTGTTCCCAAATACGGAGTAAAAGCCTCCCTCTGTTCCCAAATACGGAGTATTTGTCTTTCTACAGATTTCAACAAGTGACTAGGTACGGAGCAAAATGAGTGAAGTGAGCGTCGAGGCATAGGGATACTGTAGAAAGGAAGTCCTCGCGATCCATTATTCCCCATCTCGGTCAGAGAGAACTATTCAACTAGTCTTCGCAGTGAAGTGACAATACACGCTGCAGCAGATGGGACACGTAATTAATAAGCTGAACCAGCGTGTTGGTGTTACTAAATCAGCCTTACCCAGTACTGCCATCATGTTTGCCAGTAGAGCACGCTTCCGCAAATACGCCTACGCACCTCTGTCCTCCATTAACTGACATATGGGCCCTCTTGTGGTAGACCCACATGTCATCGGTGTAACTATTTACACTCCGAAGGACGGTATATCCTGGTAGTAGTACTAGTAGAATTGAGATTTAATGCACTTTCTTCCCCGTCTTCCACTCTTCTTCCTCCTCTCTTCTTCTCCTCTCTTCCCCATCGTCGGCCGCACACCATTTACCCCCGCTCACTGCTCGCCCGCCCGCGCCATCTTCCTTGGTAGCTCGCGCGTACCATATCCCCCCGCTCACTGCTCGGCCACACGAGGAGAAGCTTCTTCGCTCGCCCGCCCGAATCCACTTCCCCGCTGGCTCGCAGGCACCGAAAACCCCAATGGCAGAACCGACTGACACGCAGAGCCAGCGATTGGAATTCCCTCCCCGATGTTCTGTTGGAGCAGATTTGTAGTCGTATGGACCTACTCAGCAACGTGTGTCTGGCTGCATGCTCGGTGTCTTTGTACCGTCTACTCGTCTACAACTGACCGGCTCTTTTCAAGACACCCTGCTTGCTGATGCTGATCCTCGCAGGTGGCCCAGACACCGACTTGACGATCCTACGGAGGTTGCCGTGGTGCCCCTCGACATGCTACCACTACCCGTCCACCTGTCCTTCATGCGCGGCCACTACTGGGCGGGCATGAAGGCCAACTGGATCGTCCTCATCCACCACTCCGGTAGTCCATGACGTCTCGTGGATATCTACACCCAACGAGAGATCACCCTTCCAACGTTGGATACCGCCGCCATCTAGTCTCGCGGCCCACCGGACACTCCTGCCTACTACGCACAAGACGCGTCAAGCTTTTGGCTCGACCTCTGTTTGCAGAAAGTTGTAATCTGCGAAGTGCCCACACCATCAGAAGACTACATGGATTACAAGCTCATTGCCTTGTTCAACATGGGATTAGTCTATCTGGAATCCGGTCGCCATACATGGTTATGGCTCATCATCAATCCTGTTGAGGCAACATTTCTGTTAGATGCTATAGTGCACGATGGCCTCGTTTACGCGGTCGATGCACTAATTGGCTGCCTATACTGGTGGAATCCATCGTCGTGTAATTGTTCTATCTCATCTCATCTTTACCTTATGAATACGACTGCATGTTCATTTGTTACAAATTTAGAATACATAGCATGTCTATAACCACATCATTGCTATATGTTCCTCTCATTTCCTAGATTTTTATGACCACACATGTTATTGTTAGAGTTGATATGAGAACAATTGGCATCTAATGATTGTTAGAATACATATTATGAGCATAACATCATGATTGCTATATGTTACTCTCGTTTACAAGATTTTTATAACAACGCATGTTATTGCTTAGAGTTGATATGAGAAAAGTAGCAGTAAGTGCTATGGTAGAATATGAGTAGGCGCTGTCATAGTTGTTTTCCTCTCATTGTTACATGATGTTTGAACCATGACATATTGCTAGAATAGGAAAGCCATTGGCTTATTTTTTAACTTGGGGTATGATTATGACCACGGCATTGCAATTCTCTGTCTATGATATGTGTCACTGTTATAATAATCTTAATTCCACACATACTCTGAACATGATTGTTTATTTTTGTCCTTTTGGTCTCCAATTTGAATTGTTGCAGCAGATGCAAATGCGTTGGCCTTCATGATTCCAGGACCTGGAATCATACAAGCCGATGGGTGGTGGTTTGTCGCTCGTTCAGCTGACGGTGGTCATTTGATGCTCATTCGCACGTACCAAATTGACCAAACCATTACATCAAACCACATGCAGTACAATGGATGGGGCGTTCGTGACATTGATGGCTATGGCTGCTTCGTGTTCGAGAAAGATCCCAGCTCCGTTGGGCCAGGCGTATTCAACTGGAGGCAGGTTTACAGCCTCGGCAACCACTCCTTGTTCCTCGGACTCAATTATCCGATCATCCAACCAATCGTCGATCATATCACCGGCGATGATTACCGTGCTATGCAACTTCCATTCGCGAGGGGGGACTGTGTTTGCACATCATACCATGGGTTTCATGAATCACCATATCCAGAGATTCGTCGACACAGCTTGTTGCCAGATAATCTTCAGTGTGTGAAAGGCATCAAGCTTCCATGCGATGGATGGCTTTTGCAAACCCGACATGCGGCGATGTGGTTCATGCCAACAGCAAATATGCACAACTTGATTCGTGCTGATATCTAGACTGAGCCATGTATTCTGCTGCTGTAGCACGACCCTCTTTTGTTGGATATTATGTACTGTTGTTAGTTTGAAGCACTCATCTGGTTTGAAGGATAGTAGATACCTTCCTGGGATCAAGTGCATCCTAACTCACCTGCGTAGGATGTACTGATAATGATGATGGAGATGTTGTGCAGAAGCCATATATATATATATATATATATATATATATATATATATATATATATATATATATATATATATATATATATCAGTTAGGCTTCAAGTGCGTACTTGTTAGTTAAACCTATGTATAAATTGTGACACTAAATACGACTAGTAAGTAGTACAGTAGTAGTACTAGTATACATCGGTCAAATTATTCATCATGTCCACACATTGAATTGATGTGACAACATGTTGCGCGTGAGGTGACACAAGAATCCCTGTGGCGTGTTCAGGTATTCTGGACTTCAGATTTGGAGTACCACTTATCTGTCGAAATCTTTCATCATTCACTTAAAACAGTCGATTGGTCATACACTGAGTACCATATAACTGGAATTACCGATGCAAGTCGAAGAAGGATTGGCCGGTGCTGCCGGCTGGCGTCAAGTTCGATCCCACGGATCAGGAGCTAATCGAGCACCTTGAGGCCAAAGTGAGTGCTGACAGCGCGAGATTTCAGTCTCTCATCGATTTGTTCATACCAACCATCAACAGCGAGCACGGCATATGCTACACCCAACCTGAGAAACTTCCAGGTAAGACACCGATCGGCCGTCTACTTGCACAAACATATTCCTTTGTTTATAGCTCTATTTTTCTTTTTAGACACAGACCTAGTGAAGCAATTACAATTTGACAGTTAATAAAAAGTGAAACAAGTGACTGCAACATGCCAAAGATGTTATGAAAATGCCAACTACATACACTAAAACCTGTATTCCACAATATTGCAGGTATCACACTGAGTGGCCTAAGGAAGCATTTCTTCCAGCGCAATTCCAGGGCGTTCAAAAGGGGCACGTGGACGCGTCGCAAGATACAATCGGAGTGCGGCATGCACGCGATGTGGCACAAGACCGGCAATACCTTGCCGGTGATGGTCAACGGCCGGCAGACGGGCAGCAAAAAAGGTTCTGATGCTGCACACCAACAAGAACTTCGACCAGCAGAGGACCAACTGGGTGATGCACCAGTACCACCTCGGGGACCTGGAGCAAGAGAAGGAGCGGGAGCTGGTCCTCTGCAAGATTTTCTACCAGACGAACACTAGGGCCAGGAGTAAAAATATTATAAGTTACTCCCTCCGTCCCATAATATAAGAACGTTTTTAAAAACGTTCTTATATTATGGGACGGAGGGAGTAGTTTGGTATTGGTAGTTGTAGTACCTTGTCGTCTGCAAGTTGGTATTGTTGTTAATGATCTTTTGGTATGAACTTGCATTTGCTTCCAACCATCATGCCTAGGGTCGACGTGGATATAAAGCTGAATCATTTGTTTCGAAACAAATTTTCAGGCACCTGATGATTTTTATTTGATGGGTAGCATAAGCACCTGCCATTTGAATTCCCAGTTCTCCAATTTTTTTGAAACAAGTGCATGCACTTATTATCACGATAAAAAAACAATATCCGTGCTGCATCCTAGTTATCAGTCTGTACTTGCAAAATTCTCTTGTTTATTGAGCACGTATATTGTTTTTTCAGGTCGAGCAAGTTTCAACTGGGTTGTAGACTGCCCAGGGTTGGTTTTGTTTTTACCAGGCCCAGCCCATGACGACTGCTACGTCTTGAGCTTGCGTTGGTTTTCCTCGAAGAGGAGAAGGTGATGCAGCAAAGTGTAGCGTAAGTATTTCCCTTAGTTTTGAGAACCAAGGTATCAATCCAGTAGGAGGCTCCTCAAAAGTCCCACGCACCTACAAAAACAAACTGAGAACTCGCAACCAACGCAATAAAGGGGTTGTCAATCCCTTCACGGCCACTTGCAAAAGTGAGATCTAATAAAGATAGTATGATAAGATAAATATATTTTTGGTATTTTATAAGATAGATGCAAAAAGTAAAGATGCAAATAAAGATAGATTGAAAGCAAATATGATAAGAGATGGACCTGGGGGCCATAGGTTTCACTAGAGGCTTCTCTCGAGATAGCATAAGTATTACAGTGGGTGAACAAATTACTGTCGAGCAATTGATAGAAAAGCACATAGTTATGAGCTTATCTAGGCATGATCATGTATATAGGCATCACGTCCCTAACAAGTAGACCGACTCCTGCCTGTATCTACTACTATTACTCCACACATAGACCGACTCCTGCCTGCATCTAGAGTATTAAGTTCATAACAACAGAGTAACGCATTAAGCAAGATGACATGATGTAGAGGGATAAACACATGCAATATGATATAAACCCCATCTTGTAATCCTCGATGGCAATAATACAATACGTGTCTTGCAACCCTTTCTATCACTGGGTAAGAACACCGCAAGATTGAACCCAAAGCTAAGCACTTCTCCCATGGCAAGAAAGATCAATCTAGTAGGCCAAACCAAACTGATAATTCGAGGAGACTTGCAAAGATAACTCAATCATACATAAAAGAATTCAGAGAAGATTCAAATATTATTCATAGATAAACTTGATCATAAACCCACAATTCATCGGATCTCAACAAACACACCGCAAAAAGAGATTACATTGAATAGATCTCCACAAGAGAGGGGGAGAACATTGTATTGAGATCCAAAAAGAGAGAAGAAGTCATCTAGCTAATATGGGCCCGTAGGTCTGTGGTAAACTACTCACAACTCATCGGAGGGGCAAGGATGTTGATGTAGAAGCCCTCCATGGTCAATTCCCCCTCCGGCAGAGTGCCGGCGAAGACTCCAAGATGAGATCTCGCGGATACAGAATGTTACGGCGGTGGAAATTGTGTTTCATGGTGCTCCTGGATGTTTTCGGGGTCCGTAGGTATATATAGGAGGAAGAAGTACGTCGGTGGCCGCCCGAGGGGCCCACGATATAGGGGGGTGCGCCCTACAGGGGGGCGGCCCCCTATCTCATGGGGCCCTCGGGAGCTTCTTGACTTGCACTCCAAGCTCTCCGGATCAGATTTGTTCCAAAAATCACGCTCCCGAAGGTTTCATTCTGTTTGGACTCCGTTTGATATTCCTTTTCTTTGAAATACTGAAATAGGCAAAAAAACAGCAATATGGGTTGGGCCTCCGGTTAGTAGGTTATTCCCAAAAATGATATAAATATGTAAAATAAAGCCCATAAACATCCAAAAGGGGTAATATAATAGCATGGAACAATCAAAAATTATAGATACGTTGGAGATGTATCAAGCATCCCCAAGCTTAATTCCTGCTCGTCCTTGAGTAGGTAAATGATAAAAAGAGAATTTTTGATGTGGAATGCTACCTAGCATAATTCATAATGTAACTTTCTTCATTGTGGCATGAATATTCAGATCCCAATGAATACAAAATAAAAGTTCATATTGACATAAGAAATAGTAACACTTCAAGCATACTAATCAAAGTAATCATGTCTTCTCAAAATAACAAGGCAAAAGAAAGTTCATCCCTACAAAATCATATAGTTAGGCTATGCTTCATTTTCATAACACAAAGATGTTCCCAACTTCTATACCCCCGATGACAAGCCAAGCAATTGTTTCATACTTAAATAATCTCAAACTTTTTCAACCTTCACGCAATACATGAGCGTGAGCCATGGATATAGCACTATGGGTGGAATAGAATATGATAATGGGGATTGTGTGGAGAAGACAAAAAAGGAGAAAGTCTCACATTGACGAGGATAATCAACGGGCTATGGAGATGCCCATCAATTGATGTCAACATGAGGAGTAGGGATTGCCATGCAATGGATGCACTAGTGGGTGTGCATCCAACTTGCTTGCTCATGAAGACCTAAGGCATTTGAGGAAGCCCATCGTAGGAATATACAAGCCAAGTTCTATAATGAAAAATTCCCACTAGTATGAAAAAGACAACTTATGAGACTCACTACATGAAAAACAAGGTGCTACTTTGAAGCACAAAATATGAGACTCGCTACATGAAGAACAAGGTGCTACTTTGAAGCACAAGTGTGGAAAAAGAGATAGTAACATTGCCCTTTTATTTATTTATTTATTTATTTTCTTTTTTTCCTTTTTCCCTTTTTTTATTTTGGGCCTTTTTTTGGCCTTTCTCTTTTTTCTTTGGGCAATGTTCTAATAATGATGATCATCACACTTCTATTGATTACAACATAAGAATTACAACTCGAAACTAGAACAAGATATGACTCTATATGAATGCCTCCGGTGGTGTACCGGGATGGTGCAATGAATCAAGAGGGACATGTATGAAAAATAATGCATGGTGGCTTTGCCACAAATACGATGTCAACTACATGATCATGCAATGGCAATATGACAAAAGTAAAGTATGTCATGAAAATGAAGAACGGAACGGTGGAAAGTTGCATGGCAATATATCTCGGAATGACCTTGGAAATGCCATAATAGGTAGGTATGGTGGCTGTTTTGAGGAAGATATAAGGAGGTTTATGTGTGATAGAGCGTATCGTATCACGGGGTTTGGATGCACCGGCGAAGTTTGCACCAACTCTCAAGGTGAGAAAGGGCAATGCACGGTACCGAAGAGGCTAGCAAAGGCGGAAAGGTAAAAGTGCGTATAATCCATGGACTCAACATTAGTCAAAAAAACTCATATACTTATTGCAAAAATTTAGAAGTCATCAAAAATCAAGTACTACGCGCATGCTCCTAGGGGGATAGTGTTGGAAATATGCCCTAGAGGCAATAATAAATTAGTTATTATTATTATATTTCCTTGTTCATGATAATCGTTTATTATCCATGCTATAATTGTATTGAAAGGAAACTCAGATACATGTGTGGATACATAGACAACACCATGTCCCTAGTAAGCCTCTAGTTGACTAGCTCGTTGATCAATAGATGGTTACGGTTTCCTGACCATGGACATTGGATGTCGTTGATAACGGGATCACATCATTAGCAGAATGATGTGATGGACAAGACCCAATCCTAAGCCTAGCACAAAGATCGTGTAGTTCGTATGCTAAAGCTTTTCTAATGTCAAGTATCATTTCCTTAGACCATGAGATTGTGCAACTCCCGGATACCGTAGGAATGCTTTGGGTGTACCAAACGTCACAACGTAACTGGGTGGCTATAAAGGTGCACTACAGGTATCTCCGAAAGTGTCTGTTGGGTTGGCACGAATCGAGACTGGGATTTGTCACTCCGTGTAAACGGAGAGGTATCTCTGGGCCCACTCGGTAGGACATCATCATAATGTGCACAATGTGACCAAGGGGTTGATCACGGGATGATGTGTTACGGAACGAGTAAAGAGACTTGCCGGTAACGAGATTGAACAAGGTATCGGCATACCGACGATCGAATCTCGGGCAAGTACAATACCGCTAGACAAAGGGAATTGTATACGGGATCGATTGAGTCCTTGACATCGTGGTTCATCCGATGAGATCATCGTGGAACATGTGGGAGCCAACATGGGTATCCAGATCCCGCTGTTGGTTATTGACCGGAGAACGTCTCGGTCATGTCTGCATGGTTCCCGAACCCGTAGGGTCTACACACTTAAGGTTCGATGACGCTAGGGTTATAAAGGAAGTTTGTATGTGGTTACCGAATGTTGTTCGGAGTCCCGGATGAGATCCCGGACGTCACGAGGAGTTCCGGAATGGTCCGGAGGTAAATATTTATATATGGGAAGTCCTGTTTTGGTCACCGGAAAAGTTTCGGGTTTTATCGGTAACGTACCGGGAGGGTCCCGGGGGTCCACCAAGTGGGGCCACCGGCCCCGGAGGGCTGCATGGGCCAAGTGTGGGAGGGACCAGCCCCAGGTGGGCTGGTGCGCCCCCCCACAAGGGCCCAAGGCGCCTAGGGTTGGGGGAGGGGGCGCACCCACCTAACTTGGGGGCAAGTTTCCCCTCTCCCCCCCCTTGGCCGCCACCCTAGATGGGATTGGGCTGGCCGCCGCCCCTAGGGGTGAAACCCTAGGTGGGGGCGCAGCCCCCCTCTCCCCCTATATATACTTGAGGGTTTTTGGAGCTGCCAACAGATGAGTTTCACCTCTCCTAGGCGCAGCCCTACCTCTCTCCCTTCTCCTCTCCCGCGGTGCTTGGCGAAGCCCTGCAGGATTGCCACGCTCCTCCACCACCACCACGCCGTTGTGCTGCTGCTGGACGGAGTCTTCCTCAACCTCTCCCTCTCTCCTTGCTGGATCAAGGCGTGGGAGACGTCACCGGGCTGTACGTGTGTTGAACGCGGAGGTGTTGTCCGTTCGGCACTAGGATCTCCGGTGATTTGGATCACGACGAGTACGACTCCTTCAACCCGGTTCTCTTGAACGCTTATGCTTAACGATCTACAAGGGTATGTAGATGCACTCTCCTTCCCCTCGTTGCTGGTTTCTCCATAGATAGATCTTGGTGACACGTAGTAATTTTTTTGAATTTCTGCTACGTTCCCCAACAGTGGCATCATGAGCTAGGTCTATTGTGTAGATTCTTTCCACGAGTAGAACACAAAGTATTTGTGGGTGTTGATTTTGTTCAATATGCTTACCGTTACTAGTCCAATCTTTTTTCGACGGTGTTGTGGGATGAAGCGGCCCGGACCGACCTTACACGTACACTTACGTGAGACAGTTTCCACTGACTGACATGCACATGGTGCATAAGGTGGCTAGCGGGTGTCAGTCTCTCCCACTTTAGTCGAAACAGATTCGATGAAAAGGGTCCTTATGAAGGGTAAATAGCAATTGGCATATCACGTTGTGGTTTTGCGTAGGTAAGAAACGTTCTTGCTAGAGCAGCCACGTAAAACATGCAAACAACAATTAGAGGACGTCTAACTTGTTTTTGCAGGGTATGCTATGTGATGTGATATGGCCAAGAAGAATGTGATGAATGATATGCGATGTATGAGATTGATCATTTTCTTGCAATAGGAATCACGACTTGCATGTCGATGAGTATGACAACCGGCAGGAGCCATAGGAGTTGTCTTAATTTATTGTATGACCTGCGTGTCATTGAACAACGCCATGTAATTACTTTACTTTATTGCTAACCGGTAGCCATGGTAGTAGAAGTAATAGTTGGCGAGACAACTTCATGAAGACACGATGATGGAGATCATGGTGTCATGCCGGTGACGATGATGATCATGGAGCCCCGAAGATGGAGATCAAAAGGAGCAAAATGATATTGGCCATATCATGTCACTATTTGATTGCATGTGATGTTTATCATGTTTATGCATCTTATTTGCTTAGAACGACGGTAGTAAATAAGATGATCCCTCATTAAAATTTCAAGAAAGTGTTCCCCCTAACTGTGCACCGTTGCGAAAGTTCGTCGTTTCGAAGCACCACGTGATGATCGGGTGTGATAGATTCTTACGTTCACATACAACGGGTGTAAGCCAGATTTACACACGCGAAACACTTAGGTTAACTTGACGAGCCTAGCATGTACAGACATGGCCTCGGAACACAAGAGACCGAAAGGTCGAGCATGAGTCGTATGGAGGATACGATCAACATGAAGATGTTCACCGATGATGACTAGTCCGTCTCACGTGATGATCGGACACGGCCTAGTTGACTCGGATCATGTAATCACTTAGATGACTAGAGGGATGTCTATCTGAGTGGGAGTCCATAAGATGAACTTAATTATCCTGAACATAGTCAAAAGATCTTTGCAAATTATGTCGTAAGCTCGCGCTTTAGTTCCACTGTTTAGATATGTTCCTAGAGAAAATATAGTTGAAAGTTGACAGTAGCGATTATGCGGACAGTAGAAAGCTTATGTCCTTAATGCACCGCTCAGTGTGCTGAACCCCAAACGTCGTTTGTGGATGTTGCGAACATCGGACATACACGTTTTGATAACTACGTGATAGTTCAGTTAAACGGTTTAGAGTTGAGGCACCAAAGACGTTTTTCGAAACGTCACGGAACATATGAGATGTTTCGAGGGCTGAAATTGGGATTTCAGGCTCGTGCCCACGTCAAGAGGTATAAGACCTCCGACGATTTTCTTAGCCTGCAAACTAAGGGAGAAAAGCTCAATCGTTGAGCTTGTGCTCAGATTGTCTGAGTGCAACAATCACTTGAATCGAGTGGGAGTTGATCTTCCAGATGAGATAGTGATGTTTCTCCAAAGTCATTGCCACCAAGCTGCTAGAGCTTCGTGATGAACTATAACAAATCAGGGATAGATATGATGATCCTTGAGATATTCACGATGTTTGACACCGCGAAAGTAGAAATCAAGAAGGAGCATCAATTGTTGATGGTTAGTGAAACCACTAGTTTCAAGAAGGGCAAGGGCAAGAAGGGGCACTTCATGAAACGGCAAATCAGTTGCTGCTCCAGTGAAGAAACCCAAGGTTGAACCCAAACCCGAGACTAAGTGCTTCTGTGATAAGGGGAACAGCCACTGGAGCAGAATTACCCTAGATACTTGGTAGATAAGAAGGATGGCAAGGTCGATAGAAGTATATTGGATATACATTATGTTAATGTGTACTTTACTAGTACTCCTAGTAGCACTAGGGTATTAGATAGTGGTTCGGTTGCTAAGTGCTAGTAAATCGAAATAAAAGCTACGGAATAAACGGAGACTAGCTAAAGGTGAGCTGACGATACGTGTTGGAAGTGTTTCCAAGGTTGATGTGATCAAGCATCGCACGCTCCCTCCACCATCGAGATTGGTGTTAAACCTAAATAATTGTTATTTGGTGTTTGCGTTGAGCATAGACATGATTGGATTATGTCTGTCGCAATATGTTTATTCATTTAAGGAGAATAATGGTTGCTCTGTTTATTTGAATAATACCTTCAATGGTCTAGCACCTAAAAGGAATGGTTTATTGAATCTCGATCGTAGTGATACACATTTTCATGCCAAAAAGGATATAAGATAGTAATGATAGTACCACTTACTTGTGGCACTGCCATGTAAGTCATATTGGTGTAAAACGCATGATGAAGCACCATGTTGATGAATCTTTGGACTCACTCGTTTTGAAAAGTTTGAGACATGCAAACCATGTCTATTGGTGTATACGCATGAAGAAACTCCATGCAGATGGATCATTTGGATTCACTTGATTTTGAATCACTTGAGATATGCAAATCATACCACATAGGCAAGATGACTGAAAAGCCTCGTTTTCAGTAAGATGGAACAAGATAGCAACTTGTTGGAAGTAACACACTTTGATGTGTGCAGTCCAATGAGTGCTGAGGCATGCAGTGAATATCGTTATGTTTTACTTCACAGATGATTTAAGTAGATACAGTATATTTACTTGATGAAACACAAGTCTGAATTATTGAATGGTTCAAGTAATTTCAGAGTGAAGTTGAAGGTCATTCTGACAAGAGGATAAAATGTCTATGATATGATCATAGAGATGAGTATCTGAGTTACGAGCTTTGGCACACAATTAAGACATTGTGGAAATTGTTTCACAATTAATACCGCCTGGAACACCATAGTGTGATGGTGTGTCCGAACATCATAGTTGCACCCTATTGGATATGGTGCGTACCATGATGTCTCTTATTGAATTACCACTATCGTTCATGGGTTAGGCACTAGAGACAACCACACTCACTTTAATAGGGCACCACGTAATTCCGTTGAGACGACACCGTTTGAACTATGGTTTGGAGAAACCTAAGTTGTCGTTTCTTAAAAGTTTGGGGCTGCGACGCTTATGTGAAAAAGTTTCATCGTGATAAGCTCGAACCCAAAACGGATAAATACATCTTCATAGGATACCCAAAATGGTTGGGTATACCTCCTATCTCAGATCCGGAAGCAAAAGTAATTGTTTCTAGAAACGGGTCCTTTCTCGAGGAAAAGTTTCTCTCGAAAGAATTGAGTGGGAGGATGGTGGAGACTTGATGAGGTTATTGAACCGTCACTTCAACTAGTGTGTAGCAGGGCACAGGAAGTTGTTCCCGTGGCGCCTACACCAATTGAAGTAGAAGCTTATGATAGTGATCATGAAGTTTCGGATCAAGTCACTACCGTACCTCGTAGGGTGACAAGGATGCGTACTACTTCAGAGTGGTACGCAATCCTGTCTTAGAGGTCATGTTGCTAGACAACAATGAACCTACGAGCTATGGAGAAGCGATGGTGGGCCCGGATTCCGACGAATGGCTCGAGGCCATAAAATCCGAGAAAGGATCCATGACTTTGGAAGAAATACTTGATGGTCGTAAGGCCATTGGGTACAGATGGATTTTAAAAGGAAGACAGACAATGATGGTAAGAATCACCATTAAGAAAGCTCGACTTGTCGTTAAGATGTTTTCCGACAAGTTCAAGGAGTTGACTACGGTGAGGCTTTCTCACTCGTAGCGATGCTAAGAGTCTGTTGGAATTGGATTAGCAGTTACTGCATTATTTATGAAATCTTGCAGATAGAATGTCAAATAACCATTGTTTCCTCGACAGTTTTCTTGAGGAAAGGTTGTATGTGATACAACCAGAAGGTTTTGACAATCCTGAAGAACGCTAACAAATATGCAAAACTCCAGCAATCCTTCTAAGGACTGGAGTAAGCATCTCGGAGTTGGAATGTACGCTTTGATGAGATAATCAAAGATTTTGGGTTTATACAAAAGTTTATGAGAAACTTGTATTTCCAAAGAAGTGAGTGGGAGCATTATAGAATTTCTGATGAGTATATGTTGTTGACATATTGTTGATCAGAAATGATGTAGAATTTCTAGAAAGCATATAGGGTTATTTGAAAAGTGTTTTTCAATGGAAAACCTGGATTAGGCTACTTGAACAATAAGCATCAAGATCTATAAGATAGATCAAAATGCTTAATAATACTTTCAATTGAGCACATACCTTGACATGATCTTGAAGGTGTTCAAGATGGATCAGTCAAAGAAGGAGTTCTTGCCTGAGTTGTAAGGTATGAAGTTAAGAGTTAAAGCTCAACCACGGCAGAAGAGAGACAAAGGACGAAGGTCGTCCCCTATGCTTCAGACGTAGGCTCTATAGTATGCTATGCTGTGTGCCGCACCGGAAGTGTGCCTTGCCATGAATCAGTCAAGGGGTACAAGAATGATCCAGGAACGGATCATTGGACAGCGGTCAAAATTATCCTTAGAGGGATAAGGAAATGTTTCTCGATTATGGAGGTGATAAAGAGTTCGGCGTAAAGGGTTACGTCGATGCAAGCTTTAACACCTATCCGAATGACTCTGAGTAGCAAACCGGATACATATAGTGGAGCAACCATTTGGAATAGCTTCAAGTGGAACGTGGAAGCAGCATTTACAATATGACATAGAGAATTGCGAAGTACATACGGACCCGTTGACTAAAACTTCTCTCACAAGGAAAACATGATCAAACCCCAGAACTCATTGAGTCTTAATCACATGGTGATGTGAACTAGTTTAGTGACACTAGTAAACTCTTTGGATGTTGGTCACATGGCGATGTGACCTATCAGTGTTAATCACATAGCGATGTGAACTAGATTATTGACTCTAGTGCAAGTGGGAGACTATTGGAAATATGCCCTAGAGGCAATAATAAATTAGTTATTATTATTATATTTCCTTATTCATGATAATCGTTTATTATCCATGCTATAATTGTATTGAAAGGAAACTCAGATACATGTGTGGATACATAGACAACACCATGTCTCTAGTAAGCCTCTAGTTGACTAGCTCGTTGATCAATAGATGGTTACGGTTTCCTGACCATGGACATTGGATGTCGTTGATAATGGGGTCACATCATTAGCAGAATGATGTGATGGACAAGACCCAATCCTAAGCCTAGCACAAAGATCATGTAGTTTGTATGCTAAAGCTTTTCTAATGTCAAGTATCATTTCCTTAGACCATGAGATTGTGCAACTCCCGGATACCGTAGGAATGCTTTGGGTGTACCAAACGTCACAACGTAACTGGGTGGCTATAAAGGTGCACTACAGGTATCTCCGAAAGTGTCTGTTGGGTTGGCACGAATCGAGACTGGGATTTGTCACTCTGTGTAAACGGAGAGGTATCTCTGGGCCCACTCGGTAGGACATCATCATAATGTGCACAATGTGACCAAGGGGTTGATCACGGGATGATGTGTTACGGAACGAGTAAAGAGACTTGCCGGTAACGAGATTGAACAAGGTATCGGCATACCGATGATCGAATCTCGGGCAAGTACAATACCGCTAGACAAAGGGAATTGTATACGGGATCGATTGAGTCCTTGACATCGTGGTTCATCCGATGAGATCATCGTGGAACATGTGGGAGCCAACATGGGTATCCAGATCCCGCTGTTGGTTATTGACCGGAGAACGTCTCAGTCATGTCTGCATGGTTCCCGAACCCGTAGGGTCTACACACTTAAGGTTCGATGACGCTAGGGTTATAAAGGAAATTTGTATGTGGTTACCGAATGTTGTTCGGAGTCCCGGATGAGATCCCGGACGTCACGAGGAGTTCCGGAATGGTCCAGAGGTAAATATTTATATATGGGAAGTCCTGTTTTGGTCACCGGAAAAGTTTTGGGTTTTATAGGTAACGTACCGGGACCACCGGGAGGGTCCCGGGGGTCCACCAAGTGGGCCACCGGCCCCGGAGGGCTGCATGGGCCAAGTGTGGGAGGGGACCAGCCCCAGGTGGGCTGGTGCGCCCCCCCCCCCACAAGGGCCCAAGGCGCCTAGGGTTGGGGGAGGGGGCGCACCCACCTAACTTGGGGGGCAAGTTTCCCCTCTCCCGCCCCCTTGGCCGCCACCCTAGATGAGATTGGGCTGGCCGCCGCCCCTAGGGGTGAAACCCTAGGTGGGGGTGCAGCCCCCCCTCTCCCCCTATATATACTTGAGGGTTTTTGGAGCTGCCAACAGATGAGTTTCACCTCTCCTAGGCACAGCCCTACCTCTCTCCCTTCTCCTCTCCCGCGGTGCTTGGCGAAGCCCTGCAGGATTGCCACGCTCCTCCACCACCACCACGCCATTGTGCTGCTACTGGACGGAGTCTTCCTCAACCTCTCCCTCTCTCCTTGCTGGATCAAGGCGTGGGAGACGTCACTGGGCTGTACGTGTGTTGAACGCGGAGGTGTCGTCCGTTCGGCACTAGGATCTCCAGTGATTTGGATCACGACGAGTACGACTCCTTCAACCCCGTTCTCTTGAACGCTTCTGCTTAGCGATCTACAAGGGTATGTAGATGCACTCTCCTTCCCCTCATTGCTGGTTTCTCCATAGATAGATCTTGGTGACACATAGTAAATTTTTTGAATTTCTGCTACATTCCCCAACAGATAGATTGGTAGGAAAATACCACCGCTCGTCCCCGACCGCCACTCATAAGGATGCACAAGCCCAATACACTTCATGTTTCAAATTTGTTACACAACTTTAACCATACGTGCATGCTAAGGGACTTGCTAACTTCAACACAAGCATTCTTTGAATTCATAATCACCCAACTAGCATGACTTTAATATCACTACCTCCATATCTCAAAACAATTATCAAGTATCAAGTTGATCATAGCATCCAATTCACTTCCTATGATAGTTTTTATTATACCCAACTTGGATGCTCATCATTCTAGGACCAACTTTATGATAATAGAAAATACCATGCTGTTCTAAAAGAATCTCAAAATAATATAAGTGAAGCATGAGATACTAGCAATTTCTTCAAAATTAAGACACCACTGTGCTCTAAAAGAAATAAGTGAAGCACTAGAGCAAAAACTATCAAGCTCAAAAGATATAAGTGAAGCACATAGAGTATTCTAGCAAATTCTAATCAAATAGGATTCTCCCAAAAGGTGTGTACAGCAAGGATGATTGTGGTAAACTAAAAATCAAAGACTAATATAATACACGACGCTCCAAGCAAAACACATATCATGTGGCGAATAAAAATATAGCTCCAAATAAAGTTACCAATGAACGAAGATGAAAGAGGGGATGCCTTCCCGGGGCATACCCAAGCTTAGGATTTTGGCTATTCTTGAATATATTGGGGTGCCATGGGCATCCCCAAGCTTAGGCTCTTGCCACCCTTTATTCCATAGACCATAAAAGCTTTAGCCAAAACTTGAAAACTTCACAACACAAAACTCAACAGAAAATCTTATAAGCTCCATTAGTGAAAGAAAACAAAACCACCACATAAGGTACTGCAATGAACTAATTATTTATTTGTTTTGGTGTTAAACCTACTGTATTCCAACTTCTTTATGGTTCATAAACTGAATTACTAGCCATAAATGCATTGAAATAAGCAAACAACACACGAAAAACAGAATCTGTCAAAAACAGAACAGTCTGTAGAAATCTGTAACTAATGCAAACTTCCGGAACTCTAAAAGTCCTACCAAAATAGGAAGTCCTGGAAAATTTGTCTATTAAACAGCAGCAAAAAGAATCAACGCAAAATCACGTTCCTGTGATTTAACAAAACTATATTCGTGCGTGCAATCTTTCTGTTTTTCAGCAGAATCAAATCAACTATTATCGTAGGTTATCCTATAGGTTCTACTTGGCACAAACACTAATTAAAAGATAAAAACACATCTAAACATAAGGTAGATGCAAGATTTATTACTAAACAGGAGCAAAAACAAAAAATATAAAGACAATTGGGTTGCCTTCCAACTAGCGCTATCGTTTAACGCCCCTAGCTAGGCATAAAAGCAAGGATAGATTTAACTAGTGCCATCTTTGGCACTAAATTCATAAGTAGCACGCATGATAGATTCATAAGGTAATTTGACTTTCTTTCTTGGAAAGTGCTCCATGCCTTTCATTAAAGGAAATTGGAATCTAATGTTCCCTTTCTTCATATCAATAATCACACCAATCGTTCTAAGGAAAGGTCTACCGAGAATAATAGGGCAAGAAAGATTGCAATCTATATCAAGAATGATAAAATCTACGGGCACCAAATTTCTATTTGCAACAATAAGAACATCATTGATCCTTCCCATAGGCTTTTTAATGGTGGAATCCGCAAGGCGCAAATTTAAAGAGCAATCATCAAGATCATGGAAACCTAGAATATCACATAAAGTTTTCGGAATCGTGGAAACACTAGCACCCAAATCACACAAAGCAAAACACTCATAATCTTTAATTCTAATCTTTATAGTAGGTTCCCACTCATCATTAAGTTTTCTAGGTATAGAAACTTCCAAATTAAGTTTTTCATCATAAGATTGCATCAAGGCATCAACAATATGTTTGGTAAAAGCTTTATTTTGACTATAGGCATGAGGAGAATTAACAACGAATTGCAACAAGGAAATACAACCTTTTGAAGAGCAATTATCATAATCAAATTCCTTGAAATCCGAGATAGTAGGTTCAATATTATTAGAAGTCGAGGATTCTCCAATCTCTCTTTTACCAAATTTAACATCAAGATCTAAAGATTCCGAATTTATGGGACGCCTTCTAGGCAAAGTTGATTCATCATCACTCCCATAATCATCAAAATTCATATTGCAAAACATAGATCTAATCAGAGACACATCAATAACTTTAAGATCCTCATCATTATTTTCACGGAGACTAGAAGAACACGCTTTTATAAAGCTTTCTTTTTTAGCACGTAATCTAGCGGTTCTTTCCTTGCACTCATCAATGGAAATTCTCATTACTTTAAGAGACTCATTGATATCATGCTTAGGAGAAGAAGATCCAAGTTTAAGAGAATTAACATCAAGCGAAAGTCTATCAACGTTCCTAGCCAAATCATCAACTTTGAGCAATTTTTCTTCAAGCAAAGCATTAAAATTCTTTTGAGAAATCATAAATTCTTTCACACTATTCTCAAAATCAGAGGGCATCTTATTAAAATTACCATATTAATTATTGTAGGAATTTCCATAATTATTTGAGGGATTACTAGGGAACTGTCTAGTATTAAAATTTCCTCTATAAGCATTGTTTCCAAAACTATTCCTACCAACAAAATTCACATCCATAGATTCATTCTTATTCTCAAGCAAGGAAGACAAAGGCATATCATTGGGATCAAGAGGAGTATTTTTAGTAGCAAACATCTTCATAAGTTCATCCATCTTTCCACCCAAAACATTGATTTCTTCTATAGCATGCACTTTTTTACTAGAAGATCTTTCGGTGTGCCATTGAGAATAATTAGCCATAATATTATCAAGCAATTTTGTAGCATCTCCTAATGTAATTTCCATAAACGTGCCTCCCGCGGCTGAATCTAAGAGATTTCTAGAAGCAAAGTTCAAACCGGCATAAATTTTTTGTATGATCATCCATAAATTCAAACCATGAGTACGGCAATTGCGAAGCATCAATTTCATTCTTTCCCAAGATTGGGCATGCTCATGATCAAATTGTTTAAAAATTCATAATATCGTTCCTAAGAATGATGATCTTAGCGGGAGGAAAATACTTAGAGATAAAAGCATCTTTGCACTTGTTCCAAGAATCAATACTATTTTTGGGCAAAGATGAAAACCAAATTTTAGCACGATCTCTAAGTGAAAACGGAAATAACTTCAATTTGACAATATTGTTATCCGTATCTTTCTTATTTTGCATATCACACAAATCAACAAAATTATTTAGATGAGTAGCGGCATCTTCACTAGGAAGGCCGACGAATTGATCTTTCATAACAAGATTCAGCAAAGCGGTATTGATTTCACAAGACTCAACATCATTAACAGGAGCAATCAGAGTACTAAGGAAATCATTATTATTGGTATTTGAGAAGTCACACAACTTGGTATTATCTTGTGCCATGGCAACAAGTAATCCAACACACAAGCAAACAGAAAAACAGCAAGCGAAAAAGAGAGGGGGAGATTGGGAAAGAGAGGGCGAATAAAACGGTAAGGGTGAAGTGGGGGAGAGGAAAACGAGAGGCAAATGGCAAATAATGTAAATGCGAGGGAGATGGGTTTGTGATGGGTACTTGGTATGTCTTGACTTGAGTGAAGACCTCCCCGGCAACGGCGCCAGAAATCCTTCTTGTTACATCTTGAGCTTGCGTTAGTTTTCCTCGAAGAGGAGAGGGTGATGCAGCAAAGTGTAGCGTAAGTATTTCCCTCAGTTTTGAGAACCAAGGTATCAATCCAGTAGGAGGCTCCTCAAAAGTCCCACGCACCTACACAAACAAACTGAGAACTCGCAACCAACGCAATAAAGGGGTTGTCAATCCCTTCACGGCCACTTGCGAAAGTGAGATCTAATAAAGATAGTATGATAAGATAAATATATTTTTGGTATTTTATAAGATAGATGCAAAAAGTAAAGATGCAAATAAAGATAGATTGAAAGCAAATATAATAATAGATAGACCTGGGGGCCATAGGTTTCACTAGAGGTTTCTCTCGAGATAGCATAAGTATTACGGTGGGTGAACAAATTATTGTCGAACAATTGATAGAAAAGTGCATAGTTATGAGCTTATCTAGGCATGATCATGTATATAGGCATCACGTCCATAACAAGTAGACCGACTCCTGCATGTATCTACTAGTATTACTCCACACATAGACCGACTCCTGCCTGCATCTAGAGTATTAAGTTCATAAGAACAGAGTAACGCATTAAGCAAGATGACATGATGTAGAGGGATAAACACATGCAATATGATATAAACCCCATCTTGTTATCCTCGATGGCAACAATACAATACGTGTCTTGCAACCCTTTCTGTCACTGGGTAAGAACACCGCAAGATTGAACCCAAAGCTAAGCACTTCTCCCATGGCAAGAAAGATCAATCTAGTAGGCCAAACCAAACTGATAATTCGAAGAGACTTGCAAAGATAACTCAATCATACATAAAAGAATTCAGAGAAGATTCAAATATTATTCATAGATAAACTTGATCATAAACCCACAATTCATCGGATCTCGACAAACACACCGCAAAAAGAGATTACATCGAATAGATCTCCACAAGAGAGGGGGAGAACATTGTATTGAGATCCAAAAAGAGAGAAGAAGCCATCTAGCTAATAACTATGGACTCGTAGGTCTGTGGTAAACTACTCACAACTCATCGGAGGGGCAAGGATGTTGATGTAGAAGCCTTCCATGGTTGATTCCCCCCCTGACAGAGTGCCGGTGAAGGCTCCAAGATGAGATCTCGCGGATACAGAAGGTTACGGCGGTGGAAATTGTGTTTCGTGGTGCTCCTAGATGTTTTCGGGGTCCGTAGGTATATATAGGAGGAAGAAGTACGTCGGTGGCCGCCCGAGGGGCCCATGAGACAGGGGGGCGTGCCCTACAGGGGGCCTATCTCATGGGGCCCTCGGGAGGTTCTTGACTTGCACTCTAAGCTCTCCGGATCAGATTTCTTCCAAAAATCACGCTCCCGAAGGTTTCATTCCGTTTGGACTCCGTTTGATATTCCTTTTCTTCGAAATACTGAAATAGGCAAAAAAACAGCAATATGGGTTGGGCCTCCGGTTAGTAGGTTAGTCCCAAAAATGATATAAATATGTAAAATAAAGCCCATAAACATCCAAAAGGGGTAATATAATAGTATGGAACAATCTAAAATTATAGATACGTTGGAGACGTATCAACGACAATGGGGCACAAAGATCGAGAAGGTATCTACTGGCCTCTGGCCCGCCAGCGTTACTGATATTTTGTCTTACAACATCTGCAGGCAGGTTTTTTTTACTGAATCAAACACACAGCCCAGTTCTATTTTCCTCTTGAAACGCATGTCCTACATCCGTTTTCTAATCTCTACCTATAGTTTTACTAGTTCATATACACGTATCATTATATTGAAACCACATAAAATTCCTTTTCATATTTACATCCTTATTTTTGTTGTTTTTTCCCACCCAGCGCTGTTTTTTTACCATGGGTTTTCCTTAAACCAACTCAATTGTCCCACATCTTATTTGCTTACAAAAACAAAACAATTTTTTTGGCAAATCAATAAGTTCTAAAAAAATGTTTATCATTTCGGGATTATAACAGTTTAGACTCCACCGAAATATGCAAAATAAGGTTGACAGCTGGGTCCACGGCCACAGCCCAATTTTTTGTGACTTGCGAAGTAAGTCGCTTTGTCAGGCCCGTCGGGCTACAAATCTTTCAAGACGAGGAGAGCTTTCATTCGGCTGGCCGAGAAAATGGCCCATCAGTAATGAGAAATGGGCTGTACATTTTTAAAACACATCAAACTGGCAATTAGTTTCAAATATCTTTTTTTCATTTCGAGATTTTAAATTACATTAATTTTTATGCATGGAGAATTTGTTGGATTTTATATTGATATACATTTATTTTTATAATCAGTTTGAATGTGAGTCGAAATTTCGGGATTAAAAACAGTTCGGACCGCACCGAAATATGCATAATTTCGTATATTTTTTTAACCGTGGCCACAATATGGGCTTTAATGCTAACAAAGAGAATATGGGCTCCAAAAAACCTTAAGAATTAGCAAATGGGCTGTAAATTATTAGAAATAATGGCAGATGGGTTGTATGCTGTTTTCCACAGATTTGAAGCTTCCCTAAAAAAAGGTTGACGCACAAGCAGTGACTGTTGGATGTCCATCCAACGGCCGTCGTGCTTCTTCAATCTCTGCTCTTCCTGCTCCAGCCGCTCAAACAAGCGCCGGCGGGACTGCCTGCTCCCTCCTCCCCGCGGCCGGCTGTGCTACCGTGCAGGCCTCGCCACCCCACCATACTCCCATCGCTGGCCTAGCCATCCCTCTACTCACCCACACCTGCTGTTATTCTCCGGCGATGGTAGATGAACCAGTAAACCCTCGTACAATCATACTCCCCTCCGCGTGGGAAACAACTGTCGAGTCTTCCCTGCCTCCGTGTCGTACCCTTCCTAGGCCTCGTCGTCGTCCACCACCCTGGTGCTCTCGGCGCGGCCTGGTTAACATGGTCAACGACCGACATGCATCTGAAGTCGACTGTACATGGAGAGGCCGACAGCTGGGTCCATGGCCGCACGCAAGGAAATGCCTCCTTATTACGCACAAAATAATGATTCCTCCACCTAACATCAGGGACCCATCGAAAGGGCCTCTGTATTTCACGAAAAAAACGTTACCGCCGCTAACAACTTGGACCCACCAGCTATATCTTCACACGCAAGGAAGTGCCTCCTTATTACGCACAAAAAATGAATACTCCCCCTGTTAGCTGGGACCCAGTATAGTGGCAGGCTGACTTGTGGGCCTACTAAGTTGACGGGGATGGAGGGCTTTGTCAACTTAGTCAATATGCACGATTCTAGCTCCAGTGACCGTACAATGTCCATCCAACGGCCGTAGTGCTTCTTCAACCTATGGTCTTCTTGCTCCAGCCGCCCAAACCAGCGCCGGTCGTGCCTCATGCTCCTGCCTCCCGTGGCCGGCTGCGATGCGGCGGAGGCCTCACCGCCCCCTACTACTCCCACTGCTGGCCAGGCCATCCCTCTACTCACCCACACCCCCTGTTAAGTGTTATTCTGCGGCGACGGCAGCCTCACACCGCCGCGAACCAGTGAACCCTCGTACTCCTCTACGCGTGGGCATCCACTGTCGCGTCTTCCCCGGCTCCGCGTCGTCCCCTTCCTAGGCCTCGCCGTCGTCCACCGCCCTGGTGCTCTCGGCATGGCGTGGTCAACGTGGTCAAGGAACGGCTTCTATCGGACGTGGACTGTACGTGGAGAGGCTGACAGCTGGGTCCACGGCGGCCGCAAGGAAGTGCCTCCTTATTATGCGCAAAATAATTATTCCTCCACTTGACAGCAGGGACCCACCGGACGGGCCACCGTATTTCGTGAAAAAAACATTTCCCCCTGACTGCTGGGACCCACCAGCTACACCTTCGCACGCAAGGAAGTGCGTCCGGGCAAAAAAAACGATTCGCCCCCCTGACTGCTGGGACCCACCAGCTACATCTTCGCATGCAAGGAAGTGTCTGACAGTCAGGACCCACCTGGTCGAAGCGTACATAGTGTTGTCATTCTGGTAGCGAACTTGTAGTACATACTGGTGGATGTAGAGGCGCACACGTGTCGTAGTAGAGGCGTGCTCGTGTCGTAGTAGAGGCGCGCACGTAGCATGTACACGTACGTACAGCGGCCAGGGTGCAAGAAAGAAAATACGGCCACGTATGCATACATACAGGCGGGGTCTCGAACGCCTACTCGCACACATATACGTACGGCCAATGCTCCTGTACATTGGTTGGGTCGGAACGGAGAAACAACATCGTCGTCGTGTTCATGAGGAGCCAGCCGGCTGGGTCAGAACGGAATGCATGGTCGTGTTCATTGGGAGGGCTTGGACGGAATAGGCGATGGAAACGAGGTCTGACGTACCGCAGAACAGAGGAAACGGCCTTGTGTTCGACCGGCCATGTTCGAAACGGGATCCTGTTCATCGGGAGGGGTCTGGCGTACCGCAAAACGGAGGAAACGGACCTCCTACGGTTGAAACGGGGGTCCTATTGATCGGGAGGGATGTGGCGTACCGCAAAACGGACGAAACAGACTTGTGTTGGAGCACTACGGTCGAAACGGGGGTCCTGTTCATCGGGAGGGGTGTGGCGTACCACAAAATGGGACTCCACGGGATACTGTTCATCTCCACCATCGACCTCCTCCAGCCTCCACGGGCTACTGTTCATCCACCGTCGAGATCCTCCAGCCTCCACCTGCGACTGTTCATCCACGGGCTCCTGTTCATCCAGCCTCCACCGCGCGCTACTCCACCGGCTACTGTTCAACCACCCCTCCACGGGCACCCCCCCCCCCGTCTATTGTTCATCCAGCCCTCCACACCACGGGGTCCTGTTCAACCACCCCTCCACCGTCTACTGTTCATCCAGCCCTCCACACCACGGGGTCCTGTTCAACCACGCCCCTCCACGGGCACCCCTCCACCGTCTACTGTTCATCCAGCCCACCACACCATGGGGGTCCTGTTCATCCAGAGGCAACGCCACTGCTCACTGTTCATCCAACCCCCCCCCCCCCGCAACGCTCACTGTTCATCCAATCGATCGGCTTCAGTTAGCAGCAGTAGCGAAGGAATTGCTCGATCGGGTTCAGTTAACAGCCATCGATCGATTGCTCAGGTTCAGTAACGCGTAGCCTGCAGTGCAATCACTCGGGTTCAGTTAGAGCCCAACGCCTTGCTCGGGTTCAGTCAGAGCCAACGCCTCGCACACACGCGCGTACGTGTACGAGAGAAACGTGCATCGCTCGGCCCCCGACCACCCACCGTAACCGGGAACTCCCCGAAATTTTCCTCGCCCTCGCTTCTACCACGATTTTTTCCGTCATGGACGGCCCAAAGAATGTCATGCAGCTGCGTCCCCGGCCCGCCCAGGACGAAAAGCCCATTTTTTGTCATGATTTTTTGTCATAGAAGTAGGAGCCCACCACATCTATGATGATACCGGGTTTTGTCCCAATTATCGTCATAGAAGTGCCATATGTATGAGAGAGAGAAAATTCGTTCGGCCCAAAATGTCACGGATGTTCTTTTTTGTAGTGCTTCGGGAGCGATCTTTTTGGAACAAACGTGATCCAGGGGACTTGGAGTGGACGTCAAGCAACAGAGGAGGCGGCCACGAGGGTGCCCGGCGCGCCCCGCGCCCCCCACTCTCGTGGGGCCCTCGAGCGTCCACCGACCTACTTCTTCCTCCTATATATATACCCATGTACCCTGAAACCATCGAGGAGCACCACAAAAACCTAATTCCACCGCCGTAACCTTCTGTATCCGCGAGATCCCATCTTGGAGCCTTTGCGGGCGCTCCGCCGAGGGGAATCGACCACGGAGAGCCTCTACATCATCTCCAAGGCCCTTCCGATGAGTTGTGAGTAGTTTACCACAGACCTTCGGGTCCATAGTTATTATCTAGATGGATTCTTCTCTCTCTTTGAATCTCAATACAAAGTTCTCCTCGATCTTCTTAGAGATCTATTCGATGTAACTCTTTTTGCGGTGTGTTTGTCGAGATCCGATGAATTGTGGGTTTATGATCAAGTTTATCTATGAGAAATATTTGAATCTCCTCTTAATTCTTTTATGTGTGATTAAGGTATCTTTGCAAGTAACTCCGCCTATGTTGTCTCAACATAGCCGGTCCCAAGCCCGGGTAAAGGAGGAGGGTTGTGATAGGCTTAGCGAGCCAACGTAAAAACTCAGCCACTCTTATGGAGATGAAACCCAAAAGATTTTCGTTGGGGCGTAACTCTCTCATTGACGCGCCACATCGGAACCCGGGTGTGGTGGAAAATGGGCAAGGGCCGGGTCGTCACCCCCCAAGTGGCGCGCCGTATCTTGATCCGGATACGGTGGCAAGTGAGCGAGGATCGGGTCGTCGCATCCTTAGTGGCGCGCTACATCGGCGCCCGAATGTATTGCAAAATGAGCAAGGGTCTTCGCATTTGACTCGATGAGTGCGAAGGGTAAGGAAGCTAGTCGATCCTAGGAGGATTCGCTTAGGTAGCTGGAACGTAGGGTCTCTGACAGGGAAGCTTCAGGAGCTAGTTGATGCAGCAGTGAGGAGAGGTGTTGATATCCTTTGCGTCCAAGAAACCAAATGGAGAGGACAGAAGGTGAAGGAGGTGGAGGATACCGGCTTCAAGCTGTGGTACATGGGGACGGCTGCAAACAGAAATGGTGTAGGCATCTTGATCAACAAGAGCCTCAAGTATGGAGTGGTAGACGTCATGAGACGTGGGGACCGGATTATCCTGGTCAAGCTGGCAGTTGAGGACTTGGTTCTCAATGTTATCAGCGCGTATGCCCCGCAAGTAGGCCACAATGAGAACACCAAGAGGGAGTTCTGGGAAAGCTTGGAAGGCATGGTTAGGAGTGTACCGATTGGTGAGAAGCTCTTCATAGGTGGAGACCTCAATGGCCATGTGGGTACATCTGACACAGGTTTTGAAGGGACGCATGGGGGCTTTGGCTATGGCATCAGGAATCAAGAAGGAGAAGATGTCTTAAGCTTTGCTCTAGCCTACAACATGATTGTAGCTAACACCCTCTTTAGAAAGAGAGAATCACATCTGGTGACTTTTAGTAGTGGCCAACACTCTAGCCAGATTGATTTCATCCTCTCGAGAAGAGAAGATAGGCGCGCGTGCCTAGACTGTAAGGTGATACCTGGGGAGAGTGTTGTACCCCAGCATAAGTTGGTGGTTGCTGACTTTCGCTTTCGGATTCGTGTCCAGCGGGATAAGCGTGCCAAGGTCGCTAGAACAAAGTGGTGGAAGCTCAAGGGGGAGGTAGCTTAGGTGTTCAAGGAGAGGGTAATTAAGGAAGGCCCTTGGGAGGAAGGAGGGGATGCGGACAATGTGTGGATGAAGATGGCGACTTGCATTCGTAAGGGGGCCTCGGAGGAGTTTGGAGTGTCCAAGGGAAGGAGAAGCGGAGATAATGATACCTGGTGGTGGAATGATGATGTCCAGAAGGCGATTAAAGAGAAGAAAGATTGCTTCAGACGCCTATACCTGGATAGGAGTGCAGATAACATAGAGAAGTACAAGATGGCGAAGAAGGCCACAAAGCGAGGTGTTGGTGAAGCAAGGGGTCGGGCATATGAGGACCTCTACCAACGGATAGGCACAAAGGTAGGTGAAAGGGACATCTATAAGATGGCTAAGATCCGGGAGAGGAAGACGAGGGATATTGGCCAAGTCAAATGCATCAAGGACGGAGCAGGCCAACTCTTGGTGAAGGACGAAGAGATTAAGCATAGATGGCGGGAGTACTTCGACAAGCTGTTCAATGGGGAGAATGAAAGTTCTACCATTGAACTGGACGACTCCTTTGATGAGACCAGCATGCGTTTTGTGCGGCGCATCCAGGAGTCTAAGGTGAAGGAGGCTTTAAAAAGGATGAAAGGAGGCAAGGCGATGGGCCCTGATTGTATCCCCATTGAGGTGTGGAAAGGTCTCGGGGACATAGCGATAGTATGGCTAACCAAGCTTTTCAACCTCATTTTTCGGGCAAACAAGATGCCAGAAGAATGGAGACGGAGTATATTAGTACCAATCTTCAAGAACAAGGGGGATGTTCCGAGTTGTACTAATTACCGTGGAATTAAGCTGATGATCCATACAATGAAGCTATGGGAGAGAGTCATTGAGCATCGCTTAATAACAATGACAAGCGTGACCAAAAATCAGTTTGGTCTCATGCCTGGGAGGTCGACCATGGAAGCCATTTTCTTGGTACGACAACTTATGGAGAGATATAGGGAGCAAAAGAAGGACTTGCATATGGTGTTCATTGACTTGGAGAAGGCCTATGATAAGATACCGCGGAATGTGATGTGGTGGGCCTTGGAGAAACACAAAGTCCCAGCAAAGTACATTACCCTCATCAAGGACATGTACAATAATGTTGTGACAAGTGTTCGAACAAGTAATGTCGACTCCGATGACTTCCCGATTAAGATAGGACTGCATGAGGGGTCAGCTTTGAGCCCTTATCTTTTTGCATTGGTGATGGATGAGGTCACAAGGGGTATACAAGGAGATACCCCATGGTGTATGCTCTTTGCGGATGATGTGGTGCTAGTTGATGATAATCGGGCGGGGGTAAATAGGAAGTTAGAGTTATGGAGACAAACCTTGGAATTGAAAGGGTTTAGGCTTAGTAGAACTAAAACCGAGTACATGATGTGTGGTTTCAGTACTACTAGGTGTGAGGAGGAGGAGGTTAGCCTTGATGTCCAGGTGGTACCTCGGAAGGACACCTTTTGGTATTTGGGGTCAATGCTGCAGGAGGATGGGGGTATTGATGAAGATGTGAACCATCGAATCAAAGCCGGATGGATGAAGTGGCGCCAAGCTTCTGGCATTCTCTGTGGCAAGAGAGTGCCACAAAAGCTAAAAGGAAAGCTCTACAAGATGGCGGTTCGTCCCGCAATGTCGTATGGCATGAAGTGTTGGCCGACTAAAAGGCGACATGCTCAACAGTTAGGTGTGGCCGAGATGTGTATGTTGAGATGGATGTGTGGTCACACGAGGAAGGATCGAGTCCGGAATGATGATATACGAGATAGAATTGGGGTAGCACCAATTGAGGAGAGGCTTGTCCAACATCGTTTGAGATGGTTTGGGCATATTCAGCGCAGGCCTCCAGAAGCTCCAGTGCATAGCGGACGGCTAAAGCGTGCGGAGAATGTCAAGAGAGGGCGGGGTCGACCGAATTTGACATGGGAGGAGTCCGTTAAGAGAGACCTGAAGGATTGGAGTATCGACAAAGAGCTAGCTATGGACAGGGGTGCGTGGAAGCTTGCTATCCATGTGCCAGAGCCATGAGTTGGTTGCGAGATCTTATGGGTTTCACCTCTAGCCTACCCCAACTTGTTTGTGACTAAAGGCTTTGTTGTTGTTGTTGTTGTAAGTTATCTTTGCAAGTCTCTTCAAATTATCAGTTTGGTTTGGCCTACTAGATTGATCTTTCTTGCAATGGGAGAAGTGCTTAGTTTTGGGTTCAATCTTGCGGTGTCATTTCCCAGTGACAGCAGGGGCAGCAAGGCACGTATTGTATTGTTGCCATTGAGGATAAAAAGATGGGGTTTATATCATATTGCATGAGTTTATCCCTCTACATCATGTCATCTTTCTTAATGCGTTACTCTGTTCTTTATGAACTTAATACTCTAGATGCATGCTGGATAGCGGTCGATGTGTGGAGTAATAGTAGTAGATGCAGGCAGGAGTCGGTCTACTTGTCACGGATGTGATGCCTATATACATGATCATGCCTAGATAATCTCATAATTATTCGCTTTCTATCAATTGCTCGACAGTAATTTGTTCACCCACCGTAATACTTATGCTATCTTGAGAGAAGCCACTAGTGAAACCTATGGCCCCCGGGTCTATCTCTTATCATATAAGCTTTCAATCTACTTTTATTTGCATCTTTACTTTTCCAATCTATATCATAAAAATACCAAAAATATATTTATCTTATCATATTATCTCTATCAAATCTCACTTTAGCAAGTGGCCGTCAACGGATTGATAACCCCTTTATTGCATTGGTTGCGAGTTCTTGTTTGTTTGTGTAGGTGCGTGGGACTTTTGAGGAGCCTCCTACTGGATTGATACCTTGGTTCTCAAAAACTGATGGAAATACCTACGCTACTTTGCTGCATCACCCTTTCCTCTTCAAGGAAAACCAACGCAAGCTCAAGACACAGCAAGAAGGATTTCTGGCGCCGTTGCTGGGGAGGTCTTCGCTCAAGTCAAGACATACCAAGTACCCATCACAAACTCATCTCCCTCGCATTACATTATTTGCTATTTGCCTCTCATTTTCCTCTCCCCCACTTCACGTTTGCCTTTTCTTCGCCCCTCTTCCGTTCGATCTTGTGTCTCCATGTGCCTTCTTTTTGCTTGCATCTTTGCTTGCTAGAAGTTTATGGATCCTCATCCACTTTCTAATCTTTTTAAGATATCCAATTACGTTGAACCAATTGCTAGTGAGTTGTGTGCACTAGATTATCTTTATGAGGTTTTGCTTGAAATTCGTGAATCTGAAAATTGTGATGAAGAAATTTATGAAGAGATTTACCATAGCTCCTTGAATAAAAAGCATGATTGCAATGATTTTATTATAAATTCTATTTATGTCAATTGTGCTAAAAATATGCAAAACCCTAAGCTTGGGGATGCTAGTTTTTCTATGTCTACTACTTACAATGATCATGATTGGGGTGATTCTTCGTATGATCTTGAAAATTTATTAAGCCCCATGATGAATATGAGATTGATAATAGTGTTTGCAATAATATTGAAAGTGGGTTTGGAAGAGTGTCAACTTTAGATCCCACATATTTGGATAATGTTCAATCTTATGAAATATTTGATAAAAGTGGGTTTGGAGAGGTCATGACTATAGTTAATGTTAATCCCACTATCTTGGAAGAGTGTCAACTTCGCATGCATGTGGATCGTGTTGATTTTTTTATGTGATAGCTATTTTGTTGAATTTTCCTATTATCCTACATGTAATTATTATGATAGAGTAAAATATGGTCGTAGAAATTTTTATCTTACAAAGTTACCTCTCGTCATGTTGAGATTGCTATCGTCTCTTTCTTCTTCCTTGCATATGCTAGTTTTTGCTTGCCTTGAAAATTTGTTTGCTTATAATATGCCTATGCATAGTAAGTATGTTAGACTTAGATGTGTTTGTCACGTATTTCAAGATGCTCTCTTTGCGCTTCAATTCTTGTCTTTCATGTGAGCATCATTAAAATTATCAATGCCTAGCTTGGGGCGTTAAACAATAGCGCTAGTTGGGAGGCAACCCAATATTATATTTGTTTTTTGTTTTTGCTTCTGTTTAGTAATAAATATTTCATCTACCTTCTGTTTAGATGTGTTTTCATGTTTTAATTAGTGTTTGTGCCAAGTAGAACCTATAGGATAACCTATGGTGATAGTTAATTTGATTCTGCTGAAAAACGGAAACTTTGCCCGCACGAATATAATTTTTGTAATTCACAGAAATGTGATTTTGCGTTGATTCTTTTTTCTGTAGATTAATAGACAAATTTCCCAGGACTTACTATTTTGGTAGGATTTTTAGAGTTCCATAAGTATTCAAGAGTTACAGATTGCTACAGACTGTTCTATTTTTGACAGATTCTGTTTTTCGTGTGTTGTTTGCTTATTTTGATGCATCTATGGCTAGTATGTAGGGTATGAACCATAGAGAAGTTGGAATACAGTAGTTTTAACACCAATATAAATAAAGAATGAGTTCATTACAGTACCTTATGGTGGTTTTTCTTTCTTGCACTAACGGAGCTTATGAGATTTCCTGTTGAGTTTTGTGTTGTGAAGTTTTCAAGTTTTGGGTAAAGATTTGATGGATTATGGAATAAGGAGTGGCAAGAGCCTAAGCTTGGGGATGACCATGTCACCCCAAGATATTCAAGGATAACCAAAATCCTAAGCTTGGGGATGCCCCGGAAGGCATCCCCTCTTTCGTCTTTGTCTATCGGTAACTTTACCTGGAGCTATATTTTTATTCGCCACATGATATGTGTTTTGATTGGAGTGTCTTGTATGATATTAGTCTTTGCTTTTTAGATTACCACAACCATCCTTTCTGTACACACCTTTTGGAATAAGCCCACTTGATTAGAATTTATTAGAACACTCTATGTTCTTAACTTATATCTTTTGGGCTAGATAGTTTTTTGCTCTAGTACTTCACTTATATCTTTTAGAGCACGGCGGTGGCTTAATTTTGAAGAAATTGTTGATCTCTCATGCTTCACTTATATTATTTTGACAATCTTTTAGAACAGCATGTTATTTTGCTATGGTTATAAATTTGGTCCTAGAATGATGAGCATCCAAGTTGGGTATAATAAAAACCATCATAGAAAGTGCATTAAACATTATGATCAATTTGATGCTCGATAATTGTTTTGAGATATAAAGGTGGTAATGTTAGAGTCATGCTAGTTGGGTAATTATGAAATTGAGAAATACTTGTGTTGAAGTTGGCAAGTCCCGTAGCATGCACGTATGGTAAAAGTTGTGTGACAAATTTGTTGCATGGGGTGCTCTTTTAATTGTCTTCCTTATGAGTGGAGGTTGGGATCACGCGATGGTTAACTCCTACCAACCCTTCCCCTAGGAGCATGCGTAGTAGTACTTTGCTTCAAGGGCAAGTAGACCTTTGCAATAAGTATATGAGTTCTTTATGACTAATGTGAGTCCATGGATATATGCACACTCACCCTTCCACTTTGCTAGCCTCTCTTGTGCCGCGCAACTTTTGCCGCTATCATGCACCCATTATTTACCTTCCTCAAAACAGCCACCATACCTACCTATTATGGCATTTTCATAGCCATTCCGAGATATATTGCCATGCAACTTTCCATCGTTCTGTTTATTATGACATGCTCCATCATTGTCATATTGCTCTTTGCATGATCATGTAGTTGACATTGTATTTGTGGCAAGGACACCTTCATAATTTTTCATACATGTCACTCTTCATTCATTGCATATCCCGGTACACCGCCGGAGGCATTCCTATAGAGTCATATTTTGTTCTAAGTATTGAGTTGTAATTCCTGAGTTGTAAATCAATAAAACTGTGATGATCTTCATTATTAGAGCATTGTCCCACGTGAGGAAAGGATGATGAAGACGATGATTCCCCCACAAGTCGGGATGAGACTTCAGACTTTATAAAAATAAAAGAAGCCAAATAAGCCCGTAAAAAAGAGAGACCAAAGAAGCCCACCAAATAAAAAAATGAGAGAAAAGAGAGAAGGGACAATGTTACTATCTCTTTTCCACACTTGTGCTTCAAAATAGCACCATGATCTTCATGATAGAGAGTCTCCTATGTGGTCACTTTCATATACTAGTAGGAATTTTTCATTATAGAACTTGGCTTGCATATTCCAATGATGGGCTTCCTCAAAATGCCCTAGGTCTTCGTGAGCAAGCAAGTTGGATGCACACCCACTTAGTTTCTTTTGTTGAGCTTTCATACATTTATAGCTCTAGTGCATCCGTTGCTTGGCAATCCCTACTCACTCACATTGATATCTATTGATAGGCATCTCCATAGCCCGTTGATACACCTAGTTGATGTGAGATTATCTTCTCCCTTTTTGTCTTCACAACCACCACCATATACCACATATAGTGATATGTCCATGGCTTGCGCTCATGTATTACGTAAGAGTTGAAAAAGCTTAAGCGCGTTAAAAAGTATGAACCAATTGCTTGGCTGAAACCGGGGTTGTGCATGATGAGAGTATTTTGTGTAAAGAAAATTAAGCATGGCCTAACTATATGATTTTGTAGGGATGAGCTTTCTTTGGCTATGCTATTTTGATAAGATATGATTATTTGTTAGTATGCTTCAAGTATTACTATTTTTATGTTTTATAAGCTTTTATCTCGAATCATTTGGATCTGAACATTCATGCCACAATAAAGAAAAATACATTGAGAATTATGCTAGGTAGCATTCCACATCAAAAATTCTATTTTTATCATTTACCTACTCGAGGACGAGCAGGAATTAAGCTTGGGGATGCTTGATACGTCTCCAATGTATCTCTAATTTTTTATTCTTGCATGCTGTTATATTACCTGTTTTGGATGTTTATGGGCTTTACTCTACACTTTTATATCATTTTTGGGACTAACCTACTAACCGGAGGCCCAGCCCAAATTGCTGTTTTCTTTGCCTATTTCATTGTTCGAAGAAAAGGAATATCAACCGGAGTCCAAACGGAATGAAACCTTCGGGAGCGATCTTTTTGGAACAAACCTGATCCAGGGGACATGGAGTGGACATCAAGGAACAGAGGAGGCGGCCACGAGGGTGCCCGATGTGCCCCCTATAGGTGGGCGCGCCCCCCACCCTCGTGGGCCCCTCGAGCGTCCACCGACCTACTTATTCCTCCTATATATACCCATGTACCCTGAAACCATCGAGGAGCACCACGAAAACCTGACTCCATCGCCGTAACCTTCTGTGTCCATGAGATCCCATCTTGGAGCCTTCGCCGGCGCTCCGCCGGAGGGGAAATCGACCATGAAGGGCCTCTACATCATCTCCAAGGCCCTTCCGATGAGTTGTGAGTAGTTTACCACAGACCTTCGGGTCGATAGTTACTAGCTAGATGGTTTCTTCTCTCTCTTTGAATCTCAATACAAAGTTCTCCTCGATCTTCTTGGAGATCTATTCGATGTAACTCTTTTTGCGGTGTGTTTGTCGAGATCCGATGAATTGTGGGTTTATGATCAAGTTTATCTATGAGAAATATTTGAATCTCCTCTGAATTCTTTTATGTGTGATTAAGTTATCTTTGCAAGTCTCTTCGAATTATCAGTTTGGTTTGGCCTACTAGATTGATCTTTCTTGTGATGAGAGAAGTGCTTAGCTTTGGGTTCAATCTTGCGGTGTCCTTTCCCAGTGACAGCACGGGCAGCAAGGCACATATTGTATTGTTGCCATCGAGGATAAAAAGATGGGGTTTATATCATATTGCATGAGTTTATCCCTCTACATCATGTCATCTTTCTTAATGCGTTACTCTGTTCTTTATGAACTTAATACTCTAGATGCATGCTGGATAGCGGTCGATGTGTGGAGTAATAGTAGTAGATGTAGGCAGAAGTCGGTCTACTTGTCGCGGACATGATGCCTATATACATGATCATGCCTAGATAATCTCATAGTTATTCGCTTTTCTATCAATTGCTCGACGGTAATTTGTTCACCCACCGTAATACTTATGCTATCTTGAGAGAAGCCACTAGTGAAACCTATGGCCCCCAGGTCTATCTCTTATCATATAAGCTTTCAATCTACTTTTATTTGCATATTTACTTTTCCAATCTATATCATAAAAATACCAAAAATATATTTATCTTATCATATTATCTCTATCAGATCTCACTTTCGCAAGTGGCTGTGAAGGGACTGACAACCCCTTTATTGCGTTGGTTGCGAGTTCTTGTTTGTTTGTGTAGGTGCATGGGACTTTTGAGGAGCCTCCTACTGGATTGATACCTTGGTTCTCAAAAACTGAGGGAAATACTTACGCTACTTTGCTGCATCACTGTCGGTGTCAAAACCGGCGGATCTCGGGTAGGGGGTCCCGAACTGTGCGTCTAAGGCGGATGGTAACAGGAGACAGGGGACATGATGTTTACCCAGGTTCGGGCCCTCTCTATGGAGGTAATACCCTACTTCCTGCTTGATTGATCTTGATGATATGAGTATTACAAGAGTTGATCTACCACAACATCGTAGAGGCTAAACCCTAGAAGCTAGCCTATGGTATGATTGTTGTATATATGATCTATCGACTAGCCTGGCCCTGGTTTATATAATGCACCAGAGGCCTAGGATAACAAGAGTCCTAGCTGAATACGCCGGTGGGGAGGAGTCCTTGTCTTGAGCGCCAAGTCTTGTGGAATCTTCCTTGTATGCGGCAGCTGTCCAGACTGGCCCATGAGTATACGGCCATGGGGGTCCTCGGCCCAATCTAACAGATCAGGAGATGACGTGGTGAGTACCCCCTAGTCCAGGACACCATCAGTAGCCCCCTGAACCGGTCTTCAAGTTTAGGTACGCTCCTCGATTCTTCCGAACCGTTCTTCATCTTCAGTCGTCGGTCTTCAAAACTGGTTCAACAAATCTTCTCATCTTCGATCTTGAGGATCGCCAAAATGCATTAGACGAGTTTACACGTCGGGTATCCGAGGAGCCCCTTTAAGTTTCCAGCCTTTATCAATGCCTTGTTATTTTTGTGCCACACCTCGGATTCGAAGTTATTCCTGGGAGGCAGTGTCCTCTTGCGTCCGAGCTCTAATGCCGGACTGCATTCAAGGTATCTCTTGCAGCCGAGCACCAATGTCGGACTGCTTTCGAGCTCCAACGCTAAAATGTATCCGAACTCCAACACCGGACTATATCCAAGATGTCATAGATCATCTTGGTCCAAAAAAGTTGAAGGAGTTTACCGAGCTTAATGCCGGAAATGCCCTCTAAGGAGCCATCCACTTGCTTCCGAGCTATATGCCGAACTGCTTCCGAGGTGGTTAAGCACCTCGGTCATGGGCTGATTTTTGGTCAATGTTTTTTATTGATGCAATTTATTCTCTGACGAGATATATAGCCAGTAGCCCTCAAGGTGTGTATCGGTCTAAAACCCGAGATGGACCTGAAGGATGACATAAGACCGCTGATCCCAGTAACCGCTGAGACTCAGGTTGATTTGCAAAATCGGCCTGAGGATCAAGTCCTGGCTTGGCAGAATACTTCGGGACACAAAAAGTGGCGTGCTCAGTCCTCGAGACTCAGGTTGGGTGCAGCCAACCAACCTGAGGATCAAAATCTCCTCGGAAACTGTATTGCACTTAAAATTTCCTGCATAGAACAGGCAATGCATTAGCCCCCGAGACACTGGTCGGGTGGCAACACCAGATCAAGGGATTGATGTGCCCCTTTAATATTTGTAAATAATAAGCCCGAAGCCCAGTAGCCCCCGAGCCTTAATGCGGGCACGGGTGGCCGAATTAAGGATTGATATCCATAGTAAAATCACAAATTATGTGTAATGAATCTATGTATCCAAGTACTTTATGTCATTAATGCTCGGATCCGCATTGTACAAAACTTTGTTGACCGACCATCGGCTTCAACCTCCTCGGCCAGTAGTCGAGGAGTGTTTGTCCTACTTTATAAAGCCTTTATGAGGGCAAAGATTTATGACAAACAAGGCAATCTAGCCATACGGTTTTATAAACAAAGGCACGCAGAGAGATATGTTATATTGCTGTTTAACATAGGAAATGTCTTCCAAAGAAAATAGTTCCGCTATCGGTTCCTTTCTTTGGGTTGGCATGCTAAGCATGATCATGAAACCTCAGCTCTAATGTAAGAGCAAAATATTGAGGATTTAGTTTGGGAGGCCAGTTACTAGCCCCCGGTAGTGTTCGGCGACAGTTGAGGTCAAGCCGTAAACACTTCGGCAAATGTTATGAATGGCCCATCATTTAACACAGTCATCGGATCGCTGACTAGTTTACGCTTATTGTGACAGTCAGTTTTTGGCTTTCTCCACTGAGGTGCCTAACCATGTGAGCTGGAAGCACCATCACAGTGGTTCTCCCTTTGCACACCTAGCCGAACAAAGCGGAACGTAGGGGGCAAGCACAGGAGTCGGGCAACCCAACTATTGACCTAAGACACAATTCGAAACCAATGCATATAGAGCAATATCCGAGAATTTTTTTGCCGAATCTCTAAAGGTGTCCGACGCTACACTGCGAGACTTGTGCTGAAAACACACAAATAGTTTAAAAGTGCCATGGGCTCGAAAAGCCAAAAAACTTATTCAAAAGGTTAATGTCCGAACTAGATCAAGTGTTCGGTGCCAATCCGAAAATTGGACTTTAGAAAAAAAAGGTGCTTTTGCCGTGCTTTAACATGACACATCCTATCTCAGAACTTGAAGAGGGTCAGCCTACGGCTTCAACCTCCTATCCCGAAGGCGGAGTACTTCTTACTAGGCCAGTTTAGCAAACTAAACTCTAGCGGCTTTGAGAGAGAACTTAGGCTCCTCGGCTAGTGACCGCACACTTGTGTCGAAAAAAGGAGTGATAAATAATAATAAAAACTTTGCAACGACTAAGAAGAAAAACACTTATTATAAAACGGCTCAAATAAACATAAGAGCCCCCAAGTGACTTGGGTAAAAGAATGATTGTATGTACCGAAGTACTTGTATCATATCTATGTTCAACCAAACTTTAAACATGTCTTAACCGACCGTCGGTTTCTCCCTCTTCGGTCAAAGATCGAAAAGTGTTATGTACTCCATCTGTTGAGAACTTCGACGGTGTTTCCAATAACCAGGCAATCAGGCCATAAGGTTGTAACAGACAAAGCGCGCTCAGGGAACTTATGCTATATTACTGCGAAATGTAAGAAGCATCTTCGAAGAAAATAGTACCCCCACTGATACCTTTCTTCGGTGCTCATTGTTATTATGAGACTTGTGCAACAGATTTTTTATACTCATGAGTTCCGTTGTGTGCCGACCATGATTGAAAACAATAAGAGCGCTAGCTTTCGGCTTCACCCAGTCTGAGGTCCGGCTCGGGTGACCCGATCGTGACAATCGCAGAGGTGCTCCCTTTACTCCCTAGCCGAACAATCGGGAACGTAGGGGTAAGCACAGGAGCCAGGCAACCCAGCTTGCAAATCGCTTAAGTCAATATGGTGCATATTGTGGCGTAATACACGAACAAGGAACGAAGCCGTACAAGTATAATCATATGCAAGAGGAAAAAGCTTCATGAAGGAAGCCCCCAAGTAAACGGGGTATTTGAATTTGCGCGTCACAAACAAAGTTTGGACAAGGAAATTTTTACAAGCAACTTTTTTCCAAAAAAGTATAATGCTTGGTCGAGCCGAACACAAGTTAAAAATTTAAAACTTTGAGCATGAAGGCAACTTAGCTGGTTAATGTGTTCGGTATTGATGACGCGGTCCGAGCTTGATGCGGGACAAGGTTCCATCCCCCAAGCCGGTCCCGAGGTGGCGGAGCAAAGAGCTCGGCACTCCGAAGTGGTGACATAGCACGGTCAATGCAGGACGGCAGGGTGATGCCGAAGTCCCCGGCATGGGGTAATGAAGTGTTGACGAAGCCCCCCGTCCAGCCGAGGTGACGCCAAAGGATATAGTCCGGCTGGATCATTTTCCTGTGCACAAAAAATAGTGCAAACCGGAGATAATAGTAATAATAAAAAAATCGTTGCATAACAAATAATTTATGCAAAGTGAGTAATAAAAGAAATATGGCCTGGCGCCGAAGTCAATGTCGATGCAGGGCAGCGGCGTGATGCGGTAAAGGCATGGCAAGGCCTGAATTCACAGGTCGGTTCGAGTTTCAGATGCGGCGTTCGCCGGACTATGTACGGAAACTGACCGAACCACCATGCGACCTTCGTTAATGCGGCCACCATTTGATAGACCTGCATACATATGATGGACAGACCAGAGTAATAATTCATTGGGAAAAATGAACCCAAACAAGCAAAAAATACTAGGATTAATAGCACCTGGCTTATTTGTTGTAGCAATCCGAAAAAAGGTGATTCCCAAAATTAGGACTCGATCCGCACACCTATCGCCTGATGGGCGATAAAGCAACGGCATGGCGATGCTGGCAAAGGTTGGCTCGCTGAGGCAAAGCCCTCAGGCCAACTAACATGACGGAGCTGGTCGGCCAGCGACGCCGAAGTCTCCGGAGTAGGTTGATGAAGAGATGATGAAGTCCCCGGTCCAGCTAACGTGATGAAGCCTCGGTGTCAGCCGATGAGTCGAGGTAGGTCGGCGTGATGGACACCAGCTTGAAAAAGCAACAGTGCGGCCCTGCCGATGCAGGTCGTGACGTGGTCGATGCCGGTTTGGTGAAGTGACCGTGCGGTGATGCAGGTGTGCCCGCTCCGTGTAATCCGTGGGGCGGCGATGTTGGTGATGATTTATCGTTCGTGATGCTGGACTCTTGTTCGGCTTACCGAGATGATGATCCCAAGAAGTTGAGCGCGGCTCAACAAAGTGACGACGTGTCTAGCGCAGGTCGGCAGTCGTGGAGCAATATTGCCGGACTGGTTTGACACCAGCATGATGTTGAAGATCATGTTTCAAAAGATTTTAAGGTTAGCGGGATGTGTTCGGGAACAAAACACGATACCCCATACAAAACTTCCTTCAAAAAGGATGTCCGAATTCCCGTTCATAAAAAAGACGAACTCGGGTCCGATTCGTTTTCGCGCAGAAAATAGATTCGAAAAGTGATGCACTAATCGGAAGGTTCCCGGAGTTTGGACGGTCGGATCGAGCCGAAATTTTGGGAGGTGGTAGATATAGGAATTCCGCAGCCGATCAATGGTTGGATCTTCCAAAGGATGTCGGAGCTAGAAGCTGGACACCACGCCCTAAACTCGTCCAGATCCTCGTTCAGATTTGACAAGGCTCCGGTATGTCGCGGATTGCCAGATATTTCTCCATCGGAACTCGACGAAATTTTCCAGGGTTGTTGTAGATTCAATTCCGCACTATTACACCAAAGCAATCGTCGAACTGATGCTCGAGGAGGCGGTGACGGCGGACACAAGTTCGTTGTCCAGAAAAACAGCACGGTCACCAAAGGGCAATGTTGACGTCGAGCCCCCGGGCTCCCTGGATGATTCCTCCATGATCTTGATAGAGATTGGAGTTGATGTTGATGAAGGCCCTCATCTGAACATGACGGTCGGAGGCAGGGCGCAGTCCTTGGTCGAACCAAGGTGACCAGTCGAGCTGGTGACGAAGATGTCGAAGTCGCAGTCGATCTGCAGGCGAGCCATCGACCCTTTGCCGGGCACACAGCGAAACTCTCAATGAAAGCACCAATGTCGGTGTCAAAATCGGTGGATCTCGGGTAGGGGGTCCCGAATTGTGCGTCTAAGGCGGATGGTAACAGGAGACAGGGGACATGATGTTTACCCAGGTTCGGGCCCTCTCTATGGAGGTAATACCCTACTTCTTGCTTGATTGATCTTGATGATATGAGTATTACAAGAGTTGATCTACCACGAGATCATAGAGGCTAAACCCTAGAAGCTAGCCTATGGTATGATTGTTGTATATATAATCTATCGACTAGCCTGGCCCTGGTTTATATAATGCACCAGAGGCCTAGGATAACAAGAGTCCTAGCCGAATACGCCGGTGGGGAGGAGTCCTTGTCTTGATTGCCAAGTCTTGTGGAATCTTCCTTGTATGCGGCAGCTGTCCAGACTGGCCCATGAGTATACGGCCATGGGGGTCCTCGGCCCAATCTAACAGATCGGGAGATGACGTGGTGAGTACCTCCTAGTCCAGGACACCGTCAATCACCCTTTCCTCTTCAAGGAAAACCAACGCAAGCTCAAGACGTAGCACACCTCTACAAATCCCCACTTCCCTCCATGAAGGGCCTTTATTTTACTTATGCAATTTTTATTTTGAATTTGAGTCTCCATCTTCGGTGTAGCTAATATTCGAGTGTGTTTCATGAATGGATTAATGACTGAGCATGATGGGATAGGGATAACTTGTTTTAGTGTTGATATTTTGAAAGACATGGTTGCTTGTTGATATGGTTGAGTATTAATGTCTTCATGTCAAAACTAGATTATTGCTTTGAATCATATAAAAGTCCATATGTCGATGCTATAAAGAAAAGAAATGTGATGAACATGTTAGGCAGCATTCCACATCAAAAATTCTTTTTTTATCACTTACCTACTCGAGGACGAGTAGGAGTTAAGCTTGGGGATGCTGATACGTCTCCAACATATCTATAATTTTTTATTGTTCAGTGTTGTTATATTATCATTTTTGGATGTTTTATAATCATTTTATATCATTTTTTGGTACTAACCTATTGACATAGTGCCCAGTGCCAGTTGCTGTTTTCTGCATGTTTTTTACATCACAGGAAATCAATATCAAACGGAGTCCAAATGCAATGAAACTTCCCAGAGATTTTTTTGGGCTAGAAGACATCCAGTGGGCCAAGAAAGTACCTGAGGGCTGCCTTGAGGGGAGCAGCACCCACCAGGGCGCGCTAGGAGGCCTAGGCGCGCCCTAGTAGGTTGTGCCCACCTCGGGTGCCCCCCCCCCCGAACCACCTCTTTGCTCTATAAATACCCCAATATTCCAGAAACCCTAGGGGAGTCGACGAAAATCAATTCCAGCCGTCGTAGAGTCCAGAACCACCAGATCCAATCTAGACACCATCATGGAGTGGTTCACCACTTCCATTAGTGCCTCTCCGATGATGCGTGAGTAGTTCTTTGTAGACCTACGGGTCCGTAGTTAGTAGCTAGATGGCTTCCTCTCTCTCCCTCTCTCTCTTGATTATCAATACAATGGTCTCTTGGAGATCCATATGATGTAAGTCTTTTTGTGATGTGTTTGTTGGGATCGGATGAACTTTGAGTTTATGATCAGATCTATGTTTTTATCCGTGAAAGTTATTTGAGTCTTCTTTGATCTCTTATATGCATGATTGCTTATAGCCTCGTATTTCTTATCCGATATTTGGGTTTTGTTTGGCCAACTTGATCTATTTATCTTGCAATGGGAAGAGGTGCTTTGTAGTGGGTTCGATCTTATGGTGCTTGATCCCATTGACAGAAGGGGAACCGACACGTATGTATCGTTGCTACTAAGGATAACAAGATGAGATCTATATCTACGCAATAGATAAACGGATCTTTTCTACATAATGCCATCGTTCTTATTGCATTACTCTGTTTTTCCATGAACTTAATACACTAGATGCATGCTGGATAGCGGTCGATGTGTGGAGTAATAGTAGTAGATGCAGGCAGGAGTCGGTCTACTAATCTTGGACATGATGCCTATATAATGATCATTGCCTGGATATCGTCATGATTATTTGAAGTTCTATCAATTGCCCAACAGTAATTGTTTTCCCACCATTTGCTATTTTTCTCAAGAGAAGCCACTAGTGAAACCTACGGCCCTCGGGTCTCTTTTCATCATATTTGCCTTTGCGATCTATTTTCCTTTGCATTTATTTTCAGATCTATTAAACCAAAAATATAAAAATACCTTGCTGCATTTATTTGTTCCGTGATCTATTTATCCTATCTACCACTTTTACCTCACGTTATTTGCCTATCTTGAGGCGTCATACTCGAAAGAGATTGACAACCCCTTTAACACGTCGGGTTGCGAGTATTTGTTATTTGTGTGCAGGTGTTGTTTACATGGTGTGAGGAGGTTCTCCTACTGGTTCGATAACCTTGGTATCATCACTAAGGGAAATATCTACCATCACTATACTGCATCATCCCTTCCTCTTTGGGGAAATACCGACGTAGTTCTAGCAGACATCACTATACTGCATGCACCATGGCTTAGGGCGGCGCTTATTTGGTGGAGGGGTCGGTGATTTGGGTGGAAGGGGTCGCGCCGGTGGTCGGGGCATGTGGGATGTGGAAGGAGGAGAAGGATGGGGGTCTGGTGTGGATTACCTGCCTGGATAGACGAGGCCGAGCAGTGTGAAGGAGGGTCGCCGGCGAGGGGGTGGCGCTGCAAGCAAGGAGTGAAGGTTTCAACTTGGAAAGGAAGGCGGAAACCGGGGAAATGTGGCTTTTGGTAAGGCAGAGGGGGCGGGGAGGTAGGTATTTCTGTGGAAGCCAGAAATTTGGAATCGGTTCAGTGAAAAAATTGGCGTGCAAAGTGTCATCAGACACGGTCCCTTATTCAGAACTGTGCACGATATGTGAACATCACAAATGATTCAGATAGCTTAACCCGTGTGTGATGAGTTTGTACGTCAAAATTTTTGGTTCCAATTTCCCTAGTTACAGTGGTCGTCCACGTCATTGCATAATTTGGGTACACAAAGGAGACTACAACACACCCACACTTCTTAATCGAGCAAGTTCAGCAATTAAACAGAGCTAGCTTGCCTAAACATTACTCTAACAAAAGACTGGCGCTCTTAATTAAACAAAACAAAGAGTACTACTACGGCTGGTGCTCGTCGATCTTCGCCGCCTCCTTCATGTCCAGCTCGCGCCCAACAGTCTCCTGGGGAAGGGGCTCCATGGCATCCATCACACCATACTCGACAAGCATCTCGCCATATGCGCCCGCCATCTCTTTGTAAAAGGCCGCCACAATCTAGGTGTGGGCGACCATGATCTGGGCTTCGACGGGCTCCGTCATCGCAAGGTATGCCGGGGAGGAACGGACGGCTGCTCGAATGCTCTCGGCGATTGCCAACTCTTCGGTCGTGGGTTGCCGATCGTTGTCGGAGAAGCTTCGTTCAATTTGTGCGGTGACCGCCATGAGCTGGGCGTGGGCGGCATCGACATGGTTGTGGGCGGCCTCCATCAAGGCTAAGGTTGCCACTATGGAACGGACAACTGTTGTGCCGCTCTCGCTAGTTGCTATCCCCAAGGCAGATGTTGCTTCCGCCACCTGAGAAGAAACAACGGCCGTTTGGGATGCCTTGGCCTCCCGGTCGTAGATTGCGGCCGCGGTCATGCACCTTGTTAGCACACGCCTGGCGGCTGCGGTCGCGCTCTCGCCGGAGTGGGCCGCCGAAGTTGCCCTCACAACGCGGGTCCACCTCCCCATCTTTCACCGGCGACGATTGAACAGTGAAATGATATTTGGGGAGCAAGCTAGTGTGCTTGACACGCCGTCTGTGGACTGTAGCCGATGCACCTTCTCGCGTAAGCCGTAGGAGTACTACACACCGACGGCGCTCCAGGATATTTTGTACAGCATCTCACACGGTTGGTGATAATAAATTGTGTGTGATCTACTTGATTTTTCATCTTGATTTGAATTACATAATGGGGTCACAACTACAAAGGATGGTGTTTGAATTTCTATAACTTCTATCTGTAGTGAACATGCAACTATAGGTGTGTCGTCAAAAAAACTGGAATTATTCAGGGTTCGTTTGGACATTTTTATACAGTAACTTGGTTTTCTAGGCATTTCAGGTGCACAATTCAAAATTAAACCACATACACATGCTCCGGTGCACCAAAATGGGTTGTAAAATGATATATGTGTCCATGGGTTGATGCTTATGTCTCATTCAAGAAATGGGGATGGATTTCAAACACCACGACATCGTGGCTCTCCGGAAAACATTGAGGTGCTTGCTTTTGTACTTCTAGTAAATACAAAACTCGTCTGAAATTCATGAACCTTGCCATGCTATCATGGAACGGCATCAAGATGCTGGGGTAAAAAAATATTGTCCCATTTGGGGCAGGTTATGGTATAAGCTTCTCGCAAACCAGAGATTCTCTCACAACAAGCATGATGATTTCGGTAGGGAACGTGCCACCTTGGGGGACGAAACGATATCTGTTGCCTCTTCTTACTTTCAAAAATTTTCTCGTGTCAACATAGAACAACAGGAGTGTTGTGCATTTTTTTGGGATTTTTCGGGGTTCGCATGGACATTTTTATACATTAACTGATTTTTCTATGCATTTATGTGCATAATTCAAATTTGAACTACATGCACATGCTCCAGTGCATATAAACGGGTTGAAAAATCAAATGTGTGTCCTTGGTTGCAACCTTAGGTCCCATGCAAGAAATGGAAATGAATGCCAACACCTTTGTCTCCGTCGCTCGACCGCTAACATTATGATACATGGTTTTAAAATTCTAGTAAATCGAAAACTCGTCTGAAATTCATGAAACTTGACATGCTATCATGGAATGGCAGCAACATGCAGTGGTAAAAATATTATCCCATTTGGGACAGGTTGGGGTATAAGCTTCTCACAAACCAGAGCTTGTCGCAACAAGCCTCATGGTTACGGTAGGGAAAATTTCACCTTTCTAGACGAAACAATATCCGTTGCCTCTTCTTGATTAATTTTTTTGCTCTAGTGTCAACATAGACAACATGAGTGTTGTGTTAAACTTTGGAATTTTTCGGGGTTCGTTTGAACATTTTTATGCATTAGTTGAGTTTTCAATGCATTTATGTGCATAATTCAAATTTGAACTACATGCACATGCTCTAATGCATATAAGTTGGTTGAAAATTCAAATTTATCTCCTTGGTTGCATGCTTAGGTACCATGCAAGAAATGGGAATGAATGTCAAACACCCTGCCATCGTGACTCAGCCACAAACATTGAGATACCGGAGTTTTAAATTCTAGTAAATCCAAAACTCGTCTAAAATTCATGAAACATGGCATGCTATCATGGAGCAGCATCAACATGCCATCGTAAATTTTGTGTCCCATTTGGAGCAGGTTTGGGTATAAGATTCTTACAAACCAGAGCTTCTCACAACAAGCCTGGTGGTTTCGGTAGGGAACGTTTCACCTTTCTGGACGAATCGATAGTCGTTGCCTCTTCTTGATTTCAATTTTTCTCTAGTGTCAACATAGAACAACATGAGTGTTGTGTTAAATTTTGGAAATTTTCGGTGTTCGTTAGGACATTCTTATGCATTAATTGAGTTTTCAATGCATTTATGTGCAAAATTCAAATTTGAACTACATGCACATGCTCTAATGCATATAAATTGGTTGAAAATTCAAATATGTGTCCTTGGTTGCATACTTAGGTCCCATGCAAGAAATGAAAATGAATGTCAAACACCCTGCCACCATCACTCGGCCGCAAACATTGAGATACCTGGTTTTTAAATTCTTGTAAATCCAAAACTCGTCTGAAATTCATGAAACCTGGCATTGCTATCATGGAATGGCACCTGACATGTCGTGGTAAAATTTTTTGTCCCATTTGGGGCAGGTTTGGGTACAAGCTTCTCACAAACTAGAACTTCTCACAACTAGCCTGGTGGTTTCGATAGGGAACGTGCGACCTTTGGGGACGAAATGATAGCCATTGCATGTTATTGCTTTCAAAAAATTTCTAGTGTCAACATAGAACAACATGAGTGTTGTGTTAAATTTTGGAATTTTTCGGGGTTCGTTTGGACATATTTATACAATAACTGGGTTTTCTAGTCATTTTATGTGCATAATTCAAATTTGAACTACATGCACATATGCCCCAGTGCATATAAATTGGTTGAAAAATCAAATATGTGTCCTTGGGTGCATGCTTAGGTCCCATGCAAGAAATGAGAATGAATCCAAACACCAGGGCACTATTGATTGCCGGCAAAACGTTGAGATACTTTATTTTTAAATTCTAGTAAATCTAAAACTCGCCTGAAATTCATGAAACTTGGCATGCTGTCATGGAATGGCACCCGACATGTTGTGGTAATTTTCGTGTCCATTTTGAGAGAAGGCGCACTCGAATAACAGTCAGCAAAGACATTTTGAAACAACTAGTTGTCACGCTAACGTCGCAAACGTTTTAGATAGAACACATGTATGTACACTGAGAGCTTCCCCAGTAAGCCAATGGAAAATGTGTCGAGCAGGATTTGTGCAACTCTTCATCACAAATGTTTTAGATAGAACACATGTATGCAAAGTGAGAGCTATGGTCTTCCACAGTAATCCAAGGGAAAATTCGCTGCATAGGATTTGTGCATCCCTTCAATGCAAACGGTTCAGATTAAATAAGGTATGCAAACTGAGACTTCGGCGCTAAGCCAAGAGAAAATTTGGCAAGCACGATTTCTACCTCCCTTTAACGCAAACGGTTTTTTCGGATGACCCGTGTGCAACCACGTATAGACAACTTGGTAAGATTTGCATCTGTCATATTGGGTATATTGTCATTTGTCAAACTGAAAAGATTGACATTTGTTGATCTAGTAACATTGTCATTTGTCAATCATTGTAACACTGCGATTTTTCAAAATATGCAGCTAAAAATCAGTAGCACTATCTAGTTTTTGCAACTAAAATTCAGTAGTTAAGCATAGGTTTTATTCATAGATTAAGCGGTCGTGCTTAATTTATACAAATAGTTCAACTCGACAGCTGAACCGACCAAACTTTTCCTCAATTATTGACAATCACGTACTGAAATAACTAGTTCAACTTTATATACTAGCTAATTTTAAGTACATTGTACAGTTCCACCACATCTATAGTCAGATGAACTAAACAAAATAGCCCATAAATACTACTACTACTACGGAGGGGCTTTGTACTACTTCCAGCAGCCTCTCCTCTGCCGAGAACGCTCAGTAAGAGGAAGAGGAGGAGGAGCCTACCGACGAGCTGGACAACTACAATACGGTGCCTGCCACTGCTGCACCTTCAACGATGCTCACCTCGAACGCCCTCTGTCGCTCCAGACGACCCCTCTCGAAGTGGCCGGACTGCTCGTAGATCTCCAAATTCCTCGCCTCTGCGTCGGCGTGTGCCGCGGCCACGGCGGCAATAAGGCTCTTTGCATGCTCGACGAGGCGCTCCTCATCCTCCCCCAGGAACTCAATGTAGCGCACAAGGTCGTTGTCGCACGTGCGGGCCTCCACCTCCGCCTCCCTCATTCGGCCCACCTCCGCCTCCCTCATTCAGGTAGCGGTGGTGGAGCGGGTGATGATCCCGGCGGTCGACGGTGGGCTATGTAATTATGCATGTAATAGTTTACTTTGGTGTGTGCAAATGCCATGGTTGTAGTAGCCAGCTATGTAAGTGGATGTTTAATTTGGTTATGCAACCATGTCCTTATAAGTGTGTATGTGTGTGTGTGTGTATGTTGTTGTTCTGTATGCAATCCCATCGCACAACACACACGTCTTATTAGCAGCAATCGTCTGTGTTATTATCTGTCTTCACACACATTTCTGATTACAGACCTGTTTGCCGCGTATCACACACATCTTGTTATATTGAACCGTTTATATTCTCTTGTCTCAACACAAACAGTTCATCCGAGTGAACCGCATGCCGTATATCGCACACATCTTGATCTGACTGACCATTTCTTCTGTGTTGCCTAATCACAAACATTTCATCCTAGTGAATCATATGATGTTTATCACACACATCTTCATCTGGCTACATGTTTCTTTTGTTGCTCCTCATCGTAAATAGTTAATTGCACTGAACCATATGCCCTACATCACACACGGAACTAAAATCTGAACCGTGTTTGATGCATCTATCATCGCAAACGTTTTGCATCTTTTTTGACAGTTTTTTTACAACACTGTTCGCGATTAATGCATAGCACATAGTTTCGCCAAAGGGTCTCTGATCGTAGTATCGCATTAGCAGCATCCTGCACTAGTGCAACTTCCATTTCCAAAATTGCTAAAAGAGATATTTGACTTTCAAAATGTTGGTCCAGAATGCGAAGAACCAACTTTGTGTTTTGCCCTAGAGATACATCTCTCAGGGACATATTTATTCAACATGACAGTTTGCCAAAGACCATCTTCAGTTTCAAGTTTCGAAAACCACTTAGCTAATAAAGCTTTGTTCATAATCTACAAATTTATAATACCCAGACCACCCAAATCTCTGGGCTTACTCCATATTTTCCAGTTACTAAATGTTTTCTTCTTCTTATCTTCATCTTCCGGTCACACCATCCTAGCTCAAAAAACGGCCTTCTTTAAGACCCGCGGGAATGAGAATGAAAGACATCATGAAGAAAGGCATATTAGTTAGACATGACTTGACCAAAGAAATTCCCAGCAATAGAACCTTGAGTTTGCCCTGCTAGGATGCACATCTCTTCTCAATTTTTCCACCACCCACTCTAGTGTTTGTTCATGATTCTACTATGAGAGTGGGTGGTGGAAAAATTGACCACTCAAGTATTTCATGGGACAAATGACCATTCAAGTATTTCATGGGAAGCTTACCCATTTGCTTGTAAAAATTTCTTGATAGGTGGTCATTTTATTTTTTGCCTCCCCAAAAAGGAAAAGTTCGCTATAATGAAAATTGATCGTCAACCCAGACATTTGCTCAATAGCACCTAAAATGAATTTTAGATTTTTGGCACAAACAATACCATTCTGTAGTAAAATATTGTGTCATATGCATATTGTAACATGGCTACATGAGTAAAAAAATTCCCCAAGAACCCCTTTACAAAACTATTTAAATTAGGTTTTCCCATAATAATAACAAGAGCATTTGCTACTAGGTCAAAAAGTAGAGGGAATATTGCTCCTCTCTCTCTGACATATTAATTGTAACATGTTAACTCCATTTCGGTCCCTGATGGTGGCTACCGCTCCTCCACTCCATTCTTCCATTCCTTCCATTCCTAGGCATCTCTCCGCACCATGAAGCTAATGTAGTCTTTCTAGCATCTTCTTCAGCAATGGAGAGGATGATCCATTTTTGCCCAACCCTGTTGAGACACTGCGACCACCTTTTCGATTGCGCGTGAGCTCCCTGAACCTTTATGCTACTCCCTCGACACCACTGCGACCTCTACCATCGGCTATCACTTCGCCGGTGGCTGTGAGCTCCTTCCCTACAAGTCATTTCTGTTCATGTGTAATCGCTCATTTAAAAGGGTCGGCCCCACCTATCAGCCTCTCTCCCTTGGTTAAACTGCACATGTTTATCTCTTTGGCTGGAGGCGTATTCATAGAATACATCTTCGACGTCATATTATCTCTTGTTTTATATTTTGTTGATTAACTACTTGATATTTACCAAACTTTGAATGCTTATATCTTGCTCATTTGGGTTGATTCTTTTTGAATTGGTTTTGTATTAAAATGCTCTTTCCGGTAGTATGTTTACCAAAAAAATTTCAATGTGTATATTTTTATATATATTATATCGTCCTGTTTAAAACTAGCTATTATCACTTATTCTAGAGGGATACAATCTTAAATATATGCTAACTATGCCATGAAAAGGGAGCCTGGTAATATGCCAACGTTAATAACTGGTCTAATTCCGCGATAAAAAAACTCTGTTTCCAAACAGATTTGTCCATCTATAATGGAGATCACATTGGTGGATGATTGTGAAGGAACAAAATACTTATTACTTGCTTTATGGAATTTATTGCTAAAAATGATATTTTCACTCATGTTAAAATATAAACTTGTGACAAATATTTGTTGCAATACCCTCGCAAAAAAGTTGTTTCAGTAACAGGCCATGCTAAGAACAATAAGACTTCTATCGTCGAATTCTATCTTTCATTGGTTGAGCATGTTTTATGGCTTGACCTTATTGTTGGAATATCGTGGATGATTACAAGTTAGTTGGTATTCATTATTGTTGTGCACTATGGCTTCATCTTGAGAAGTTATACTGTTGGTGGATATGTTGAGAGATTCCGGTTCATGAATAAAATAACCCCCATCGGTCTGATCTAGTCATAAGTGTGGTCGAACCAACTAATAACTAGTGCAACCATTGTTCATGCGAGATCGTGATTAAGTCTTAGGTCATACTTTTTACATACGTTACCCACATAGCAAGTGTAATGATGTACTGATCGAAGAGATGCACATCTTTGGCTTCTGAAGATACTGGATCATTTGAGTTGAATGCTCAATAGAGTTCCTCTCAAACCTCTTTGATCATTGTACTCGTAATATATCTTGGTTTGATATTTGTTATCAATTTTTTGTGTGATATATGATTATGGGCTTGCGCACCTGAAACCAATTAAGTGAATTGGTGTCTTACAAGGAGGCATCAGGCAGAGTGGATGATGTAGTGGAGGATGAGATCACGAGGTGGTGGTACGACTGGAGGGGAGGGGAAGGAAAAGATAGGTAGAAGCAGGTAAGAGGAGGGGCTCTATGTGTCGGCCATGGAGGAGCTGTATCTCTGGCAGCCCACAATAAGTCACCAATCTCCAGAAAGGTATGACCTGAGCGAAGAGGATGAGAAGGGCACACGAAATTCCAAGGATACCCCTTCTCGAGAGCCCAAACCAAAACCGCTCTCTCGCGCACGTAAAACATGAAGAAGATAACCCAAATGTTTCTGCGACTTCATGGGGTCAAGGAAAAAACAATTATCTAGTTGTGAGAGAAGAAAAAAAAGCTAACATCTAAATCTACTAACTGAATCTTCGAGCGGTTTTGCATCCTTTACTGGAAGAAAATTTTGATTCTATTAAAACGGTCCATTATACGAAGTTTGCACAAGGGTCTCTAAGATGCACTTCGTCAATTTTCAGGATGTTTCATGGGGAAGTTGGCACCTCACACAATGATTCCATCGAATCTATTTGCGTCATATAGGATCGTGAGGCATAGGAGTCACACGATTGGGCCAGGGGCACGAGCAAGATATTTTTTTAGCGCGACAAAAATAATACCTGAAAGCCCTGCCCCATGGTGGAATCGAGAACTCGGGACACCATACTAGCGAACGCCCGCTCCTAGACACTACAACTAATGGCTTCGGGTGATTTGTAGGAAGCGCGCAAATTTTAGGAACATACTGCAATGTGGAGATTCGAAGACATTTTTGGAAAAAAAAACTTTTTTGCAAATTATGAACTTTTTGAAATGCCAAATTTTTGTCAAATACTTCATTCAAAATGTCAATAAACTTGGCAATTCTGAACATTTTTGTAAATGTGAACAATTTTTTGTATTTCAAACATTTTTTGAAACACGAACAAATTTTGAAAATGTGAATAGTTTGACAAAATCACCGAACAATTCTTAAAGTGCCAACACTTTTTGAAAATTCCGAACATTTTTTAAAATGATAAACAATTATCAGATGTGAACATTTTTTTAATATGGGACAAAATTTGAACAAAAATTGGAAACTTTAGACACTTCTTGAAAATTGTAAATCGAACTATCGAATAATATTTTTAAACAGTGAACATTTTTTTTCATTTTTTTTGAAAAAGCATGAAATAAAATTAATTTTGGACTGACTGATTTTTTGAGTTTATTAAAATACAAGCAGAAAATTGAGAAGAAGGAAAAATAAACAATAAAATAGACAGAAAACATAAAAGAAGAGAAGAAGAAACAAAGTGGAGAAAAACAAAACTAGGTGGTATACGAACAATTATTAAAACATGCACAAAATTTAGAAAATGTAAATAATTTTTCAAAATATCTAAATACCTTGAGAAAATTAAGATTTTTTTTAGAAAAATAAAACAATATTTTAAAATGCGAACATTATTTAAAGATGGGAACAAAATTTTGAAATTCCGAATAGATTTATTTTTGACTATTTTGTGCAAAAGTAAAAAAATGGAAAAATAATTTAAAAATGTGAGCAAGTTTTGAAAAAATGAACACATTTTAAAAAAAAATATGAAGAATAAAAAAATTCCAAATAAAATATTGAAAATCTGAACTATTTGAAGTGTTGCGAATTTATTAAAAAAGAAAAGGAAAATCAAAAAGAAAAAATAATTAAAATAGAAACAGAAAGATGAGAAGAAAATAAGAAAAAACAAAAACTAGGTGGCCTCGGACAGACTACAATTGGTCGGGTCACTCCGTCGCCCTGTGTATATTTCACCAGCAATTTGATACTATGAGCGTCATATAGGGAGGACAAACTAAGGGTTACCCCTTGGGGGCCTTTAATTGTCACTAGATGACCCGTTGCGCCAATGGCGCAAAGGGCGAGAGCAAGCAAAGTATTGAAAGAGTACACATAAATATATTTAGAGACAGATTGAAACATATGGAAATAAAAATGTTAATGTCAATGTCCTGATTTTCTCTAACCAGTGTAAACATATATAAATAGTCTTCTGAAAATATTAGTAGAAGGGCATTTGATTATTACATATATAGAACAAGTGATCACAAACTTGTTTTGACCACAGAGACAGTAATGAGGTCTAAAGTGTACATGAAGTATCATACACGAATGGAAATCTAAAGGCTATACATATCTTATCAGAGCAACACCAAAAGGGCAAAGATACTGGATCGATTGATACGAAACAAAAGGTGGCTGCTATTGGTTAGGACATATAGACTGAAGGTCACCAGAAACTATTTTTGTAATTTTCAGGCGCTGCTCTGACTTCACGCCAATATAGGTAACCTCTGCGTCAATTCTTCAATGCTTGGATTAGCTACTACTTTAATTCATTTGATAAAACAGTTTTTACACCAGTAGCAGCACCCCTAAGATTAGCAAGTTTCCAGCAAAAGGATCACATGAGAATCACATATATGTATCCTATATGAAGAGAAACATAAACCCAACAAGATGATATAAAGAAACACACGTATCAAAACTGTAATTGCTATAAGAACAGATGATTGATTGCACAAGGCTCCTTATTACTATTTTGTTTCATGATTCATGTATGTATTTCCAGTCTGGATTGATAGCTAACAGGGTATTATGCTTCAGTGCCTAGAGAGGTCATACCTCTTAAGCCTAGGTGGCTGAGCAAAGCCAATTTCTATGGTGTTAGTAAGTGCAGTGGCAGGAGCATTAGTAGCAACGCCGGCTAGTTCAGATCCCTGTGACAAAGTCAATCTAATCATTGGGAACCATGCAAGAGGAAAAAAATAAAGAGGATGGTAAATCCGATAGAAATACTAACAGTTGTTAAAACAAAAGAACTTATGAAAGTTGGTGTGACCACCCGGTCATCATCCTTCTCCTGCCAAACAAGAAGACCCGTTGCGCTGATGACGCAAAGAGCGAGAGCGAACCAGGCTTTCAGACCATGCAAGTTGGAATATTTAGAGACTGATCATAAAATCGTTGAAGCATAAGGAAAGAGATATTTAGGTATTATGTTCATACATGATCCTATATATTACATTGATGGTAGGTTCATCGGCCAAAAAAAGGCATGAGGCATATGACAGTCATTTAAATCAGGTAGACTCATCGCTGTGTGTGCCATCGATGTTGAAACTGACCTCATTGTCTAAGCAACTCTTCATGGTGGGCTGTCATTGGCAAAAGCAGATATGACTTCCATGCAATCATCCAATCTTAGATGGATAGAACTGAACAGTTGCCCCGAGACCAACGGTCCTTGTGTTGAGTGTTAAGTAAACTAAGTTTGGATGGCCAATTTGTTGCATCATAGCATCCAAAAGCACTTTTTCCATCACGGCGGACTGATGACAGAGAGGAAGACAATGTAAGCAAGTGTTGAAAGCTTTATTCTACATGTGTCTATATATCTATAATTTTTTGTGACAAAAAGATTGCTGATAAACAATTGTAATTGTAAGTGAATGTGTAGTTCGCATGTACAATCTCAAACTCTTGTGGTTTAGACATGGTAGTAAATATGAAGAGACATGTGCATATACCAACAGATGATAAAAAATAAGAATAATAGGGTTTTAAGCTTGCTTTTCTGTAGAGGATAAAGCATGTACTATCTGTTAGGTACCAACAAAATAGCACCTTTACATGTATGTATGACGACGTATCAATCGACTTTTAAGTTGTTGATTACGAACCATATACGCATCAAGGACCGATAGCTTGACCAAAGAAGGAACTTCATTAGCATTTGCCAGATCAGGCTATAGAAGCAAAAACAAAGTACCATCAGGTTGATCTCTAATTTTCATCGAACTAACACAAGGGCATTTTACACTGCCCGCCAGGCCGCCACCACTATTGTTGTCCGTAAACAAATGTTTATCTACTATTGTACTCAGGTTAACTTGAATCAGCCAGCATGAATCAGACATTTCTGAAATGGGCATCAACAGATCAACATGGTATGCATCTACATGAGACGACCAATCTTTTCTTGTTAAGAATGACACAAATATTGACCTCAGTGACGGGCAATAACTATACTGCTACATCTGCTTCAGAAGTAAAATTTCTCTATCTTTGACCATGTCTCTAAGGAACAACATTAGCTGGAAACTGAAATAATACTGTGATGTTGGTCAAGGTTTGCGTTGAAGTGGGTGAAGCGGTCTGATTCAGTGATGATCCACCAGAGGAAGTGACGTGCTGGTGCGATGCATATAGGGGAGGTAGCGGATCTTGCGGGTGAGGGAGCAGATCTTGCAATCGACGTTGAGGTACATCAACGATGGACTGGAGGAGACAGGGTGAGTGAGAGATGGTTTGGTACACGGAGGGGGGAGGAGGGGACGGATAAGGTCAAGGCATTAGCAACCTGGCAAGTGGAATTCAATCCTATAGTTGGATAGTTCCAGTGGATTTTACTATATAGTTTTGTAGCTTTAATTAGTGAAAAGGCCTCAATTGGTTTCTGCAACATGCTTGTCTGTTGGCAGCTGGAGCATACTTGGCAAATAATGGGCCTTGCCGTGAGTGGTGGTGGGTGACCTCGACGAGCAGGGCAATGGCCAGATACGAGTCAGGCACCAAAGATGACTGGAAGCACTCAAAAAAGTTTACCACGCTAGAGCTATGTCAGGTACCTACTAATTACAAAAAATGAATTTTAGTGAACAGGAGAATCTTCACCTGAGATTGAAGTAAGAAAATGGGATTAGTTCACCTTTGATCTGCAATAGCACATTTAGGAATACCCAATTTATTCTTCAATCATGCAAGTACCCAGGACAAAAACACTTCCAGCTCATTGGTGAGCAACCTTACCAAAGCTCCTGCAAATTGGAAAACTATGATTTCAGGAGGGTAAATGACACCAACAACTATCAGGCATAGCTCCCAGTATGAAGTTGGTACCATTTGCACATTTGGTACTAACAACAGCTCTAGTGATAAAGAAAGATGCAGTGGTATATGAAGAATTCTGTAGGGCAGAAATAAATGTTGCTTTTGTACATCTCTAGTCTAGAAAGAAATGATATATAGTAGAAATACTAAATATTACAGGGCAAAAGAAATTACTACCGTCCATACGCGAGAGGTGACTGAGCTTAATGCCTAGCAAACTATTTAAGCCTACACACACATAGCAATGTTAAGATCTCCATGTATTTCTTGGAATGGAAAAGACCTCTGGATTTTATACAAAAGCATGATACAATCTGTTTCTCCATTTTTGAACTCATTTCAAATGACTTCAGTAAGAAAAAAATTAGTTCTTATCTCGCAACTCATTGAAACAGACAACCTGGCATTACATCAAGGTGACCACCTCGGGTTGCGAAACATGGCCTATAATAATATGACAGTAAACACATATTCATATGAACCTAGGCAGCAATAACCTCTGATAGGAGGAAGGGGAAGACCAAACATGAATTATAGAGGACCTCTGGATAGGCCATTGGGCACTAATTGCTCTAAAAGCACACAAAAAGTAAGTTGACACCAACGGAATACAGTTGCATCACTTCTCATGCACCAAGTAAAGCAGAAATGAGTGAGCAAATCAAACAAATATTCACTCAAGGAGATCAGATCCAATTGGCTAAACACATATTGCAGAGATAGAGTCCTAGTTTTTACCTCGCCTATTTGTGGCCAGTAACCCCATGAGAATCTCATCTCGTGCATCAAAATCCTATGACCCCCACTCCAAGCATAAAGGCCAAGACCAACAACGGCGGAGGATCTGTGAAAGGCAAAGAAAGTGAGAGAAGCACCCTGGTCTGAACCAATCCAACATAAGAATGTGGCCATTTAATCAAGAACAAATAACTGTGAGCGCGTTTTACTGACAAGCTAGATCAAACATCATTAAGAAGAAACAATCTTAAACATTATATTGAAGTAAACATTAGGAAGTGCTTCAGTATTGACTTTTATCTAAAATTCTAAACAGGGGAACACCTGGGCTTTACATTGCATAGTTCAGTAGAGATCATGAGCCACCACTGCATTGATATAATACGCTCACATAATTTGGTTGATACCATATCACACTTGCAAAGGGAGAGACAGAGCACACTTATAGTCACATAAGAATCCTTTCTTTCACAAGTTAATCCATAGCTACTGACTTCTATGCCCAATAATCAGATTATGAGATTAATACAATGAAGATGCAAATTAGTTTTCATGATCCAAGGGTAAATTGTTCCTGCTGGGACATATGTTTTGACTTGTAATTAATTATGAACAGAATATATAATCGAAATTCAATCAAGGTTTATATCCAGTATGAAATAACGCTCATGAACATAATCTAAAGAGGTAGCCAGTAGTATGTGGGGAGAAAGAACTACGCGGCACATGACAGCTAGAGCAGCAAAGAAGAAACACGGCTTACCTATTTCCAGAGTTAACATCAGAAAAGCATGTATCACCAACCTGGAAAAAGTAGGGAAAATGTTACAAAATTCAAATATATATTGATATTAAGTAAGAACACATAACTCATAATAGCCATTCCCGCCAGCACAAGATCTGAAGCTGAAAACCAAAATAACTCATCTCATTAAGGTACCTCATGCTGCCGAAACCGACCAAACACAATCACAACAAGAAGAATGCATGGTCATAAATGTCTCGAGACAAGAATTAGATTATGGATAATTGCGGACATTTGTCGGTACGTAATCTGCTTCAGCTAATCGGTCCAGATTCTCCATGAAATACTGTGCACTGCCAGGAACTTGCAGCACACATCCACACAAGTAAGTTTGGTACAGATGTATTTCTTTAAAATAAAGCTGGTTGTTTGACAGTATACACATTTACAGAAATACGAACTTCTTTTCAACTGGATGGATGGATCTTTCCATAGATTTACTACATCCTGTATGACTTCTTTGTTAAGGGGAGGGTAATCCAACCTGATTTCTGATAGTTTTTCTCCAATCTCCTAAAGATAGGAGAGCAGTACACTATAAATAAACAAACTTCATAATCTCAATAATACTTTATACTTGACAAAGTCTGTACCGTAGTAGCCTTGCGACGACATGAGCAACAATATATTTCAGTTATGAGAAGAACACCGTATAAAGTTAGTATTCTTTCTCTGAAGAAATCAAGTGTAATAACAAGCAAAGAGTATATATTCCTCAGTTATGAGAAGAATAATAATTTGTGGGAAATCAAAGAAGTGATACATAAAAAGGACAGGTTAGAGACCAAACTTTGTATACTTCATTTGGTTGAATCATCTAAAGTTGAATGCATATCCGAGAATGACGGTGGAAAAGCAGCAAAACACAATACTACAGCAGAGCGTAAAGCAGGTGCAAGGTCTGAACAAGTTCGATGATAGCCTAGTTCTAAGTGTTAACTGTAATGCTGCTTCAGCTGTAACAAGTTGTTCAAGTTGCAAGATATTGGTGTTTAAGGCCAGCCCAAATGTAACTCTACTTACTGAACAAAATAGGATGTACGAACCTGATTATCAGGTAAAATAACATATTTTGAAGACTGGTTCCATTTGGGCAAGCTCTTTGGCTCCATCATACAGTATCTACGCAAATTAAACTCATTACTCAGGAGAAAACGTGCAAACACACTTCCAAAGGAACATCATAAAGCTGCCTACACCTTTGCATGAATAGGAACTGGGTTGCCCAGAAGTACAAACGCTCAAATGTAGACTCTCATACCACCCATGATTTGCTCCCTTATGTCCTTTCCATATGCACATACCTCATAACTTATTTTATTTCATACCTGAATCACTTAGCTCCCGAGCCTTTGACAGCGATAACAACCATATGACCGATGAAGTAAGCTCCAAAAAGCATACCAAGGGAAACTAAGAACATGACAAATAGTGCTTCCCTGGCATTCACATTTACATCATGAACGTCTCCAATGCTGGGGAAATATGTCGGTAGCAGTTAAGGATTCTGGGCACATTTTCAGTTTCTATGAAAAGGGAAAGTAAAGTCTCGAACTGTGTGTTCAACATGAGATTAGAACTTTATAATTACAAGTCAGTGGGAGACTGTCCCACTGTCCTTTGCTCCTAAAAAACATGAGATTAGAACTTACCAACAGTTACCATGGCGAGAATAGGAAAATGTGATCATTTCAAGGAGATTCATTTGTCAGGGTTTATTTTTTATCATGCTAAATTTGTGAAGTTTTTCTACGAGACAGGGAAGAAGGGGAGTGTGAGCAACAAAGCTGAGTACCTTGTTGCATGCCTTTCTTCTTGCTCCTACAGGAGCACAGCGGAGGAGGGGTTGGAGCGGAACGCGGTTGGGAGACGAATGAGGCCGATGGGGAGTCGGCAGCACCAGCGCCATGGCCAAGCAAACTGCTTGTGCAGCCGAGGGGATTGTGCCAAACAAGCAATCTGTCCATGATATGCAAGCTGCGGCTCCACCTTAAGTTGATCCTAAAATCAACTTTGGAGTGTAAATCACAACAAAAATCTTTTGACAAAAGATTTTCCCTGAATTTCTATGAATATCCAACGATTGGAGATAGCTACTAACCAGCAGAAATAGAATTTGAGACTCAGCTCAGCCCACTCCTCCCGCGGCTTCCAGCGAGGGCTCTCAGTGCTAGCCTGGGGTGCGACGGAGGAAAAACAGTGGAAGAGAAGGACGGACGGACGGAGGTGCGAGAATGGGACGGAGCCGGCCTCCTCTGCGGCCTGCGCTCCTCCTACTGAGGACAACGGTGATGGCGCCGTGGACTACCACGGGGAGAGGAGGGAGCTGCAGCGTGCGGCGGCGGGGGAGGACGGATGGAGGAGTCAGGAGGCGGCGGCGGCGTGGTCTAGAGACAGAGAGGGCCGAGTAGGAAGGGGAGAGTGGCGACTGCGGTTCTAGGATTCGTGCCCCTCCCTCTTCTCTATCCGGCGAGCGTGCGGGGCGTCCAATCGCACCACAAAATCGAGAAAAATCAAGCGGATACCGACAAAGTTTAGAGTTAGGCCCATGCGTCATCTGCAGTAGAATCAAAATCAAAAGTGAAAACTGTAAAAACTGGTGGACGATAGAAAAGAAGCCAGCGCTGCAAACTCACATGGATCGAACGGTGGACGAAGCTACGCACCGGAGGTGCCCTGGTTAGGCGGGTTGCCTAGCCTGGTTTATATGTTCAATTTGTAGTGGCTTCGGAACGCGTCAAGTGGTCCATCCATCCATCCATCACCCATTGTCGCACGCTAGACGCTCTCTTTGGATTTCTTTTTTTCTTTCAAGTTTTAGTTGTTTTTTGGGGGGTATGGTTTTCACCTGGGTTTTTTTCTAGGTTTTGAATTTGTTTTCCTTTGCAAAGCACATCTTTGCTTCTTGAAAAAAATGTGCTTCTACAGAAGCTTAGATTTGCTTCTTGTGGAAGTAAAAAACATCTACTTCCACGAGAAGCTTAAATTTGCTTCTCATGGAAGTAAAAAATTTATGCTTCCATGAGAAGCTTAGATTTGCTTTTCGTGAAAGTATAAATTTGCTTTTGTGAGAAGCACAATCGTTGAAATGGCTGTTCTTGTCCAAGAAAAGGGAAATCAAGTGTCGGGCATGCTGTTGGTACGGCCGGGAGAATATCACACGGAAATCAACATTCAAAAGAAAACTTCATGCAAACCATATTTGAAAGTTTCAAAAAAATCTAAAAAATACGGGATATTAAGAGGGTGATGTTTTATGGCCACAAAAAATTTCAATTTGAAACACATTAAGAAATTTGAGCTCTGAAAAAAACAAATTCAGCCCTAAATAGTGACGTTACTATTCGGCACTATTCAATGCTGTTTTTGTTATTTTCATAGTTCACATCTCTTAATATGTTTGAACTTTGAAGTTTTTCACGGCATTAGAACAACATCCACTTAAGATCCTGTAATTTTTAAAGATTTTTCCGAAACTTTAAAATATTCTTTTCGTGTGGTTTTCACTTAATGTTGGTTTTCGTATGATATTCTCCCGGTACGGTCCGTGCTGGGCCAAGGAGGGCCCATCTCATAAGAGAATCTGGCCGAACCAGCTGAGCAGCCCGCAGAAGAGAGAATACCTCAGCCACCATGCTGCGGAGGGCGGTCGCCGTGGAGGCGCGGCGGCGCATCTCCCTCGCCCCGGCGAGACTCGCGCACGAGCTCGCGCAGCCTCAGGCCCAGTCGGCAGGCTCCGATAGGCGCGGCTTTGAGCCGTCGTGGGTCCCGCTGTACAAGAGGATCTCGAAGGTGTCCCACGGCAGACCGCCGGGGATAGTGGCGGCGGAGATGGACGAATGGCTCCGCCAGAGGCTCCTGCTCTCGCAGCAGCAGATCCTCGCGTACGTCCGCGAACTAACCAGGTTTAAGAAGAACGAGGGCGCGCTCGAGGTGCCACCCCACCCCACCCATCTCTTCCTTTTGCTGCCTGTTCGATGTTGCATTAGCGATTTACCGGTCGTGCGCGAAGCATGCTTTTTCCTCCCCAAAAATGATTCTTGTGCTACTACCATTTGCAATCAGTTACGAGTATTATTGATAATCATGAAGGACGATGCTAAAGAGAAAAAAATCGAGAAAGAAAGATGCATTTGCCATGAGCTAGTTCAGTTGGAACAATGAATGTTGTGCTGTAGTTAGCAGGCTTTATTGCTTCTAACAGACTGCTGGAAAGATTTTGATGGATAATTTGTCTCAAACAAACATGTATTTTTCATGTTCAGTACAAATAACCGCAGATCAAACGTATAGAGTCTGGAGAGGTTTGACCAATAATGTCTACAACAAAACTATTTATGGTTAAGAATGGTCTTAAACAGAGTTAATATCCAATTTCCTGGAATTCATCTGTCATTGGTTGCTTGCCCATAACACACTCTACTGCTTAGCAGGGATCATGATTCTCGCACATGAATAGGCAAAAATACCTGGAGAAGAAATGTTCTAGAGGGAACAAAAGTACTCCCTCCGTTCCGAATTATTTGTCTCGGATTTGTCTAGATACAGATGTATCTAGACTCATTTTAATGCTAGATGCATCCGTATCTAGACAAATCTAAGACAAGTAATTTGGAACGGAGGGAGTAAGACTTAACATTAGAAAATGAAGGTTTATTATGTTCAAACAGCAGAAGGTTCAGATGGTGATGACATTCGTCTGTCCTAATGTTCTTTTTATGTTCACTATAATATTGTGGTACCAAACGTGCATGTGCTTTTCTGGTGCAATCTCTTTCTGAGCAAAGTATCTTTTTATTTTCACTGTATAATTTTCGCGCATGTTGTTATGTACCCAGTTGCTGGACTGGATTGAAGCTCGTGGAGCAAACTTGACTCCTGGCCATCAGGCAGTGCGGCTTGACCTCATTTCAAAAGTACATGGGATACAGGCAGCTGAAGAATATTTCTGGAGCCTACCAGATATATCTAAGTCATTGAAAACTTATTCCTGTTTGCTTAACTGCTATGGTAACCACGGGTTGGCATACAAAGGTCTGGAGCTCTATGAGAAGATGAAAGCCAAAAAAATTGTTCCAGATAAACTGGTGTACAACCGCTTGATGAAATTGTACCAAAAGGCAGGCCAGCCAGAGAAAGTTCTCTCCACATTTGAACAAATGCGAGAAAGTGGTATAAGTGCTGATAAGTTTACATACTTCACCTTGATAGAAAGCTATATCACAATGAATGACCTGGACGCTGCGGAGAAGGTCCTGGAAGAATTGCAGAAGGTGGCTCCAGTTCACTGGTCCTTGTACACTCTGATGGCAAACAATTACATTAAACTAGAGCTGTTTGGCAAGGCAGAAGTTGCCCTAAAGAATGTTGAGGAAGTTATGGATAAGGCTGAGTTGCACCCCTGGGTCACCCTCCTCTCCTTGCATGCCCATTGTGGCAATTCAACCGAGGTGAAGAGGATCTGGGAGTCGTTGAAGTCCACATTCAAGAAATGCTTGAACAGAAGCTATCTTGTGATGCTTCAAGCTCTGCGTATGCTTGATGACTTTGAGTCTTTGCAGCAAATCTTCCAGGAGTGGCAATCGAGCCATGAACGTTATGACATGAGGATAATAAATATTATGATCAAAGCTTACCTTGATAAGGGTATGATAGACAAAGCTGAAGCTATCCGTCAGAGCACAATGGCTCAGGGCCGTTACGACGAGGGGACAGTTTGCATATTTGCAGAGTTCTATTTGGATAAATCTGATGTTAATGCGGCACTGGAGATCTTGGGAGATGCAAAGAACATGGTGACGGCGCACAAATGGGTCCCATCGAAAGAGCTTGTGAGCAGATTTCTGAAGCACTATGAAGAGTCAAAGGATGTTGCTGGTGTGGAGTCTTTCCTCGAGTGCCTGAAGAGTCTTGAATGCCTTGATGCGGAAACTTATGATGCCGTAATGCAGACCTATGTACTTGCAGGTAGAACCTGAGACGACGAAATTGCTGAAAAGTGCCTCCGGCAGTTGAAGTAGAAAGAGGAAAATCTTGTTTGTAGAATTAGAGGCTACCGTAGACCTTTTTCTAGAGCAGTACTATAACTTGTCGAAGATGTCATCATCTTGTAAAAGCCTGGGAGAAGCATCTCGTGTACATGATGAAATGGATGAACTTTGCCACCCTTTTCTGTCACCGGATTTCTGCATCTTACGTTGCAAAGTCTTTTGGAATTCGAAATTGCTTACGTTTGATGCTCTGCTAGCTCCGCCTGACTACTTTGTAACATCTATCTATACTGCTAATATGACGTAGTTATTTGCAAAACACAAAATTCTCAACTGCTTTTAAGTTACTAATGCAGTCGTTTGCTCAACCTAATAGCACAATATTTCTATAGAAGTTCTAATTACACATGAATTAAGACAAACTGTAAGTTACCTGATGAAACTTTGTTGTGGTTATGTTGTTTGGCCATCCAATAGAAGTTATAGTGCTTGGGTACCTTCAACGGCGTACCCAGGATTGGTTGGTGCCCTGGGCCAAATTTTTTTTCCAAAACTACCCCAGTTTTAAGGCATACAAAAGTAACGCTCATTTGCAACTGATAAAAATGTGAACATAATATTTAATAGTGTTTCATCTGATAATGTAGCACATAACAAAAGACAATATAAAGGATAAATACAAAAGGGAGTACCAAATCAAAGGGTTGTTTGATTTTAGCTTCCGCAATTACATCTTCAATAGTAACCGATGATTCATCTTCAAGTATACAATTTGATATGCAAGTCAGTACATAGAAAACAAGTAAAAAAACTGCTATTGGATGCAAAATATGAAACATTACCTCTATGACGAGGTAAAATGCCTTTGCGTGTGCGATAACCCTGAAATCGCTCAATGGTCTTTAACTCTTCAATACTAACCAATGCATCTCGCTCAAGGTAACACACCATTCTGTGATTCGACCAATCATCACCCATCCTGTTCCTCAAGTCAGTTTTGATAATGCTCATTGCCGAGAAGGCCCTTTCCGCCGTTGCGATTGTAACAGGTAAAATTAGTGCTAACTCAACAAGGCGGTAAACCAACGAAAAAGTTGTGTGCATATCACTCAAAACCATCCTCATGGCAAGACGACCAAGATCATTACAATTCATCAAATGTGGATCATCTCTTGCTTCATGAATGAATGAGTCCAATTGGTTTCCAAGGACAAAACTAACTTCATATGCAGAGAGGTCAGAGCTACCTCTTGAGCTTGCGTTGGTTTTCCCTTGAAGTGGAAAGGGTGATGCAGCAAAGTAGTGTAAGTATTTCCCTCGGTTTTGAAAACCAAGGTATCAATCCAGTAGGAGACGACGCACAAGTCACTGAATACCTGCACAAACAATCAAGAACTTGCAACCAACGCGATAAAGGGGTTGTCAATCCCTTCACGGTCACTCGCAAAAGTGGGATCTGATAGAGATAGATAAACGGTAAAGTAAATATTTTTGGTATTTTTGGTTTATAGATTGGAAAGTAAAGATTGCAAAACAATAGATCGGAAACTAGCAAGATATAAACGAGATTCAATAATATGGAAAAGAGACCCGAGGGCCATGGAAAAGAGACCCGAGGGCCATAGCTTTCACTAGTGGCTTCTCTCGAGATAGCATGTATTACGGTGGGTGAACAAATTACTGCCGAGCAATTGATAGAAAAGCGCATAATTATGATGACATCTAAGGCAATGATCATGAACATAGGCATCACGTCTGTGTCAAATAGACCGACTCCTGTCTGCATCTACTACTATTACTCCACATATCGACTATTATCCAGCATGCATCTAGAGTATTGAGTTCATAAGAACGGAGTAATGCATTAAGCAAGATGACATGATGTAGAGGAATTAACTCAAGCAATATGATGAAAACCCCATCTTTTTATCATCGATGGCAACAATACAATATGTGCCTTGCTGCCCCTACTGTCACTGAGAAAGGACACCGCAAGATTGAACCCAAAGCTAAGCACTTCTCTCATGGCAAGAAAGATCAATCTAGTAGGACAAACTAAACCGAAAATTTGTAGAGACTTGCAAAGATATCAAATCATGCATATAAGAATGCAGAGAAGAACCAAATAATATTCATAGATAATCTTGAGCATAAATCCACAATTCATCGGATCTCGGCAAACACACCGCAAAAGAATATTACATCGAATAGATCTCCAAGAACATCGAGAGAACTTTGTATTGAGAATCAAAGAGAGAGAAGAAGTCATCTAGCTAATAACTATGGACCCGAAGGTCTGTGGTAAACTACTCACGATTCATCAGAGAGGTAATGGGGTTGATGTAGAAGCCCTCCGTGATCGATTCCCCCTCCGGCAGATCACCGAAAAAGGCCCCAAGATGGGATCTCACAAGTACAGAAGGTTGCGGCGGTGGAAAAGTGGTTTCGTGGCTCCCCCTGATGTTTTTAGGGTATAAGAGTATATATATAGGCGAAAGAACTAGGTCGGTGGAGCTACGAGGGGCCCACGAGGGTGGGGGCGCGCCCTCCTGCCTCGTGGCCTCCTCATTACGTCTCCGACTTCATCTCCAAGTCTTCTGATTGCTTTCGGTCCAAGAAAGATCATCGCGAAGGTTTCATTCCGTTTGGATTCCGTTTGGTATTCCTTTTCTGCAAAACTCTAAAATAGGCAAAAAAAAATAGAAACTGGCATTGGGCCTTCAGTTAATAGGTTAGTCCCAAAAATAATATAAAAGAGCATATTAAAGCCCATTAAACATCCAAAACAGATAATATAATAGCATGGAACAATAAAAAATTATAGATCGTTGGAGAGGTATCAAGCATCCCCAAGCTTAATTCCTGCTCGTCCTCGAGTAGGCAAATGATAAAAACAGATTTTTTGATGTAAAATGCTACCCAACATATTTATCAATGCAATTTTCTTTATTGTGGCATGAATGTTCAGATCCGAAAGATTCAAGACAAAATTTTAATATTGACATAAAAACAATAATACTTTAAGCATACTAACAAAGCAATCATGTCTTCTCAAAATAACATGGCCAAAGAAAGCAATCCCTACAAAATCATATAGTCTGGTTACGCTCTATCTTTATCACACAAAGTATTTAATCATGCACAACCCCGATGACAAGCCAAACAATTGTTTCATACTTTTGATGTTCTCAAACTTTTTCAATCTTCACGCAATACATGAGCGTGAGCCATGGACATAGCACTGTAGGTGGAATAGAATGGTGGTTGTAGAGAAGACAAAAAGGAGAAGATAGTCTCACATCAACTAGGCGTATCAACGGGCTATGGAGATGTCCATCAATAGATATCAATGTGAGTGAGTAGGGATTGCCATGCAACGGATGCACTAGAACGAAAAGTGTATGAAAGCTCAGAAAGAAACTAAGTGGGTGTGCATCCAACTTGCTTGCTCATGAAGACCTAGGGCACTTTTGAGGAAGTCCATCATTGGAATATACAAGCCAAGTTCTATAATGAAAAATCCCCACTAGTATATGAAAGTGACAACATATGAGACTCTCTATCATGAAGATCATGGTGCTACTTTGAAGCACAAGTGTGGAAAAAGGATAGTAACATTGCCCGTTCTCTCTTTTTCTCTCATTTTTTTATTTGGGCCTTTTCTCTTTCTTTTTTATGGCCTATTTTTTTCGGCCGGAGTCTCATCCCGACTTGTGGGGGAATCGTAGTCTCCATCATCCTTTCCTCACTGGGACAATGTTCTAATAATGAAGATCATCGCACTTTTATTTACTTACAACTCAAGAATTACAACTCTATATTTAGAACAAAATATGACTCTATATGAATGCCTCCGGCGGTGTACTGGGATGTGCAATGATTCAAGAGTGACATGTATGAAAATTATGAATGGTGGCTTTGACACAAATACGATGTCAACTACATGATCATGCAAAGCAATATGACAATAATGGAGCGTGTCATAATAAACGGAATGATGGAAAGTTGCATGATCAAGCGGATGGTGAATGCATGTCCGCGGCTTGAAGTGATCAAACGATCCGTTTGCATTGAGGGTGCCCGCCGGACCTTTGCCCGTGCGAAGGTGCATTGGGGCAAGCTGGATGCGGAGAAGCTGGTGAAGGACGGGCCGCTGGAGGGCAAGGCGCATCGCTGTCCCGAGAGATATTATGAAGGCGTTATGAAGGGCGCTCGTCTTGTGGCCGATGAATGTACCAAGGACACAATTTTAGAGAATTCACTTATGTCATGTTTGTAATATAAGGACGAAGTTACTTGCGCTATGTAGCGTTTTTTGATTTAAAATATTACCTTCTGTGCGGCTGTTTATAAAATTCTGAAAGTAGGCCAGTCGTCGGCTTCCGCCCCCACGCAACTAGTACTGGGGCGTTCGTGGAAAACTCAGACACTCTTTATCCAAATGTTTGGTCCCTAAAGGAGGTGTCTAGCGCAACGAATGAGGCAATCGAACTATGCGGCTTTATAACCTTCACTTAGCCATAGAAGTCTACAATTTTAAATTTTGGCGAAGCCCCTAGAATTCGGAAGGCCGAACTGGGGCGCTATATACGCCTAAATCGGACGAGGCCGATTCCTCGCCTAAAGCGGAAAAAATCTTTAAGAATTTTGAGACCTCTCGAACAGCGACCAGCTCTCGCCACATCATGCCGGTCAGTTTTCGGCTTTCTCTACTGAGGTGCTCGTCCGGAAGAACCGGGACACAATCGCAGTAGTTCTCTATGCGCTACCTTAGCCGATATAACGGAACGTAAGGTACCAAAACGAGGGAGCCGGGCTAACCCAACTGTAGACCCAAGACATGATTCGGAGCTAATGCATACAGTGCTATAAGTTCGGGGTGCCGCACTATTGAAAGTGTTCGGACTTTGTTTGCCGTATTGCGGGGCGCCATATGAAGCCCCTGGTAAAATAAACGTACCAAAGTGTACGGATGCAATAGTGAATAAACATTTATAGAAAAAATGTGCAGATAGGAATAATAAGCTGACGCTATATATGATCTCCCATTGATGAATAATATGTTTAAGCGTATGTTTACAATGGGTGCGTTTAAGCAGAAGTAAATGGGGCTATTTAACATGTCCTATCCAAGGGCAGACTGCATGTAGGTATATAAAACAGGTATAACGATCGTGAATATATTCCACCTGGGTATTTCCTTTTGTGCGCAAAGCCTGTTGCCTCCTTGGTTTTCTCTCCTGTGTAAGTCCGACAATCCGGATCTTCTGAGGAGGCTGCCCTAAAGCAATGTCCTGAAAGATAAAAAGGGAGGGTTACGAAGGTATGTTGCGGTGATACCACACTGTTGACTGAGTCACTAATGAGCCTCCGCCTGTGCCCATGATATTTTGAATGCGTAATTGTGTACGCGTGGTACGAATGCTGCTTTGATAGGGCTTGAGCGGAGGCTGGACTGCTAGTCGCGCTCTTGGCGTGCCTGGTGATCCTGTTGCGGGGTGCTCCAGACTCGCTTGACGGTGCTCGAGGTTGTCGTCGCCGGATTGGTGGTTTGTCGGAGGAGGCCGCATTGTACTTCAGCTGCGAGGGCTGCAGTATGCTCTCCTGTATGGAGAGAGCGGTCCATATTTCCGTTGACTGTTATGACCCCGCGCGATCCCGACATCTTGAGCTTGAGGTATGCATAGTGTGGTACCGCATTGAATCTAGCGAATGCGGTTCGTCCGAGCAGTGCGTGGTAACCACTACAGAAAGGGACGATATCGAAGATTAACTCTTTGCTTCGGAAGTTATCCAGAGATTCGAAGACCACTTCTAATGTTATAGAGCCCGTACAATGGGCCTCTACTCCAGAAATTACACCTTTAAAGGTGGTTTTGGTGGGCTTGATCCTTGAAGGGTCGATGCCCATTTTGCGCACTGTGTCCTGATAAAGCAGGTTCAGGATGCTGCCTCCGTCCATAAGGACTCGTGTGAGGTGAAATCCATCTATGATTGGGTCTAGAACCAATGCGGCCGAACCGCCGTGACGGATGCTAGTAGGGTGATCCCTACGATCAAAGGTGATCGGACAGGCTGACCATGGGTTAAATTTTGGGGCGACTGGCTCCATCGCGTAGACGTCCCATAGTGCTCTCTTCCGTTCCCGCCTGGGAATGTGAGTTGCGTAGATCATGTTGACCGTTTTCACCTGGGGGGAAATTTCTTCTGTCCCCCCGTGTTCGGACGCCGGGGCTCTTCGTCATCGTCGTTGTGTAGCCCCTTGTCCTTGTTTTCGGCGTTTATTTTGCCAGCCTATTTGAACATCCAGCAGTCTCTATTAGTGTGGTTGGCTGGCTTGTCTGGGGTGCCATGAATTTGGCACGGGCGCTCCAGTATGCGGTCCAGACTGGACGGTCCCTGATTGTTTTGTTTGAACAGTTTCTTCCGCTGACCGGATTTGGATCCGCTGAATCCGGCATTGACTGCCGTGTCTTTGGTGTTATCGCCGTTGTTTCGTCGCTTGTGTCTGTTGCGCCGTAGCTTGCCATTATTGTCACGGACGTCTGAAGTGCCAGAATGTGGCGTAGTGCTGCTGCGAGCCAACCAGCTGTCCTCGCCCACGCAAAAGTGGGTCATTAGTGTCGTGAGAGCTGCCATGGACTTGGGTTTCTCCTGGCCGAGGTGTCGGGCGAGCCAATCGTCGCGGATATTATGCTTAAAGGCCGCCAGGGCTTCGGCGTCCAGACAGTCAACTATTTGGTTCTTTTTAGTTAGGAACCGAGTTCAGAATTTCCTAGCTGATTCTCCGGGCTGTTCAGTAATGTGGCTCAAGTCATCGGCGTCCGGTGGTCGCACATATGTGCCTTGGAAGTTGTCGAGGAATGCGTCTTCCAGGTTTTCCCAACTGCCAATGGAATTTGCGGGCAGGCTGTTTAGCCAGTGTCGGGCGGGTCCTTTGAGATTAAGGGGAAGATATTTGATGGCGTGTAGATCGTCTCCGCGGGCCATGTGAATGTGGAGAAGGAAGTCTTCAATCCATACTGCGGGGTCTGTTGTGCCATCGTATGATTCATTGTTTACGGGTTTGAACCCTTCTGGAAATTCATGATCCATCACTTCATCGGTGAAGCACAGGGGATGTGCGGCGCCTCTGTGCCGGGCTATGTCGCGACGCAGTCTGACTAAGTTTGGCTGGTTGTGTTCGGCCCGGCCGGATTTACTGTTAGTGTATCCGGTATGACGGGCATCGTCATGTGCTGCAGCGCGCCCCCGTGATCCGTAGATCGATCTTGTTTGTCCTGCGGTGTTATTCAATCTATCGCGCAGGTCCTGAGTATTTCCCCGGGCCGTAGTAAACTGGCGCGGGGGTGCGGGCTGGTATTCGGGCTGATATGCCGTTTTATCCCGGCCACGAGGTGGCCGGTCGGCCGTGTGGCGCTCGAGTCCATATTCCTCGGCTGTCAGGACTTCTGTCCATCTGTCTGTGAGCAGGTCTTGATCAGCTTGAAGTTGTTGCTGCTTCTTCTTCAGGCTCCTCGCAGTGGCAATAAGCCGGCGCTTGAATTACATTGTCAAAGGCCATGCCTTTGTGATCAACAAACAACTGAAAGTACTGGAATTCTGGAACAACTGCTGTCATGTGCAAAGTGTCAGTGTCACAATCCACAATCTGCAGTCCATCGCCTAAATTCTTTCTAGGCAGTAACCAGTAAATAACATGCTTAGATTGGTCACTATATCCCAGTTGCTGCATAAAATCAGTGAGCCAGAGAGGAGACCATGTATCTACTTTGCAACCATCGAACAGAGCAACTTTCCCATCGACATACGTCTTCGATCGGCCAAATCTGCAGAAAAATCCAGCATAGTTGATTTCTACGGTAAAAACCTCCTCTTGTGCTCCTAGGTATCGAGGGATTCAGTCAAATACTACCATCAATTCGAGTCAGAATCCGCGGAAAAAGAGGATCGAGGGTTAGGGTTATGGGCACCACACTGACCGTATCGTGGAGGAGGATCTCCGGGTCGCCGATGCACGGGCGCCATCCTAGCGGCGCCGCCGCCGGACAAGCGCCTACGATGGCCGCCTGCCTCTTCTCACCGGACCACCGTCGTCGATCTCCCCTGTTTCGCGAGAGCAGAGAGAGGTGGGGAAGAGGAGAGGAAAAGGACTATGGCTGCGGAGAGATTAGGGTTGGGGGGCTCTTTTGAAAAAACACACGGCTGGTCGTTATCCCGCGTGGGCCCTCAAGTCGACGTGGCGGCGGTTAAAGCGCCACGCGAGCTGGTCAGCGGCGGCCAGACGAAATTAAGACTTCGGATGAACAACTTAGAAGGAATTAGGACACAGGTGTGCATTTTGAAAGAATTAGGACCCAATCGACACTTTTGGGAAAGAATTAGGACCGCGCTTGCATTTTACTCTAAAATTTATGTTTTCTGATTTTTTTTTCAAGGAAAGACCGGGCATGAAATCGTCTTTTCGCCCCCAAAAAACCTCAACAAACCCCACGGAACGCGGCCGAACACGACAGCCAGTCCGCCGCCCATGTTGCGCACGGCGATCCCCGCGGCGGCGCGGCGGCGCATCTCCTTTGCCCCGGCAAGATTCGCGCACGAGCTTGCGCAGGCGCAGGCGCAGGCCCGTCCAGGGACGGCCTTGAGCCGGCGTGGGTCCCGCTGTACAGGAGGATCTCGAAGCTGTCCCATGGCAGGCAGCCGGGAATGGCGGCGGCGGAGATGACCAAATATCTCCGCGAGAGGCGCCCGCTCTCGGAGTACCAGATCGTTGCCTACATCCGGAAGCTCCGCAAGTTCAAGCGTCACGCGTGCGCGCTCGAGGTGACCCCCCCCCCCCCCCCCCCCCCCCCCCCCACCCCACCCACCCAACCCCCCGCGTGAAATGGTGGCCTGATTTGGATCAGGGTGTGTCTGCGCCTTCATTTTGTTGTTCAATGGTACATTCGACTGACGTATTTGTGCTGAAAGTAGTGGGCTTGAAGTTTGGTTCGGGATAAGCGAGGAAATGGAATGGATTTACTAGGGTTTCCATCGAAGCTCTATTCTGCATTCTCTTTGTGGATAATTTTGATTCAAGGTCACACTATTGGAAATGCACGGAGCAAACTTAATGTTCCTTTTAAGACTGAAGAATAGGACAGGGTCAACTCATTGTGTTGGCAATCACCACAATGGTAATTTGATTGTCTGATGCTAAGTGAAACTGGGTGCCATACTGCACATTGCTGCAGCTTCAGAGGTCCACATTATAGGTAGGAAGGGAGTTCTGTATCTTAAACTAAAAATAATTGCAAAAGCCGGTGATATACCATGGCGCTGCTTGTTCTGCCTGGGAACTTTGAAGACATGCTGCAGCTTCCTTTTCTTTCTAAATATTTGTAGATCCAATAGTTTTTACTTTGCATTGTGTGATAGCGTCATAGGGAATTGCTTGAAGACGATGATTGTGTATAAGATGTTTTTAGCCTCAGACTCAGTGTATTGAGGTAAATTTTACTGTTTTTTCTTAATAAATAAACATTAAAAAAGTTTGACTTAAATGGCCGCAGTGAGTTAGTGACCTTAAGTTCTATTACTAACACATTAAACTGCATTGGTTGAGATATGAGGTGTTTAACAGTTGAGGTAGTTCAGTTAGAACAATGAATGGTGTGCTCAGGTTTATTGTTTCCAGCAGATAATTATCTGAAACATTTGATGGGTGATTCCGTGATTGTTTCGAACAAACATCTCTTTCATGTGCTGTACAAATAAGTAAATGACCACTGATCAAACATATAGTCTGAGATTTGAAAAATGAGGTCTACCATGAAAACTATTGATCGTTAAAACTGGTCTTAAAAAGAGTTAATTTCCAATTTCCTGGAATTAATCTGTCATTGGTAGCTTGTCCATAACACACACTACTGCTGAGCCGAGTATCTCGATTCTCACACATAAATAGGCAAAAACCTGGAGAAAATATGCTCTAGAGGGAAGGAAAGCAAGACTTCACAATAGAAAATGAAGGTTCAAGTTCTAACAGTAGAAGGTTCGAATTGTGATGCCATTAGTGCATCTCTTCTAAGGACCTTCTTTATGTTCACCTATAATATTATGGTACAAAGAGTTCATATGCTGTTCTGGTGCAACCTCTTTCTGAGCAAAGTATCTTTTTTATGTTCACTTTATAATATTTGGCTGTGTTGTTTTGTACCCAGTTGATGGACTGGATGGAAGCTCGTGGAGCAAAGTTGACACCTGGGCATCAAGCGCTGCGGCTTGACCTTGTTTCAAAAGTTCACGGGATACAGGCAGCTGAAGAATATTTCTGGAGCCTTCCAGATATATTGAAGTCAAGGAAAACTTTTTCATGTTTGCTTAACCGCTATGGTGAACACGGGATGGCATTTAAAGGTCTGAAATTCTATGAGAAGATGAAAGCCAAGAACGTTGTTCCAAATACTCCCTCCGGTCCTTTTTAGTTCGCATATAAGATTTGTCTGAAGTCAAGCCTCGTAAACTTTGACCAACTTTATAGAAAAGAATATCAACATTCACAATGTGAAATCAATACCAGTAGATGCGTCATGACTTAAAGTTTCATATTGTATAACTTTAGCATGGTAGATGCTGATATTTTTTCTTATAAATATGGTCAAACTTTGTGAAGTTTGACTTCAGACAATTCTTATATGCAGAGTAAAAAGGACCGGAGGGAGTACACTGGTGTACAACAGTCTGATGGCTTTGTACAAAAAGGCGGGCCAGCCAGAGAAAATCCCCTCCACATTTGAAGAAATGCGAGAAAGTGGTATAACTGCTAACAGTTTTACATACTTCACATTGTTAGAAAGCTATGTTACAATGAATGACCTGGAGGCTGCGGAGAAAGTCCTGGAAGAATTGCAGAAGGTGGCTCCAGTTCACTGGTCCCTATATACTCTAATGGCAAACAGTTATATTAAACTAGAGCTGTGTGGAAAGGCAGAAGTTGCCCTAAAGAAAGCTGAGGAAGTTATGAACAAAGATGAGTTATCCTCATGGTATTTCCTCCTCTCCATCTATGCCCGTTGTGGAAATGCAACTGAGGTTAAGAGGATTTGGGAGTCTTTGAAGTCCACATTCAAGAAATGTTTGAACAGAAGCTATCTTGTGGTGCTTCAAGCTCTGAGTACTATTGATGACTTTGAGTCTTTACAGCAAATCTTTCAGGAGTGGGAATCGAGTCATGAACAATATGACATGAGGATAACAAATGTTATGATCAAAGCTTACCTTGATAAGGGTATGATAGACGAAGCTGAGGCTATCCGTCAGAGGACCATGGCTAAGGGTCGTTGTGATGACAGGACAATTTACATATTTGCCGAATTCTATTTGGAAAAATCTAATTTTACCGGGGCACTGGAGATCTTGAGAGATGCAAAGAAGATGGTGACGGCACACAAATGGGTGCCATCCAAAAAGCTTACAAGCAGATTTCTGAAGCACTATGAAGAGTCAAATGATGTTGACGGCGTGGAGTCTTTCTGCGAGTGCCTGAGGAAGCTCGAATGCCTTGATACGGAAGCTTATGAGGGCATGATGCGGACCTATATAGCTGCAGGTAGAACCAACCCATCCATTGCTCAGCGTATCGAAGATGATGGGATTCACGTTGGACCTGAGACTACGAAATTGCTGGAGCGTGTCTCCGGCAATTGAAACTGAGAAGGAAAGAAACTTCATAAAAACTCGAGGCTGCCGTAGAATTTTTCTTCATTATAGATCAGAATTATGACTTGTCGAAGATGTCGTTATCTCGTGAAAAGCTTGCTTTTACCAGATTTCTGTACATGAATCGCAAGGTCTTTTTGGCATTTTGCATTTGATGCTCTGCTAGCCCCCCGACTACTGTGTAGCATCTATCTAAGCTGCTAATATGATGGAGTTATTTCCAAAATCCAATTATTTTCATGTTACTCATGTAGTCGACGAGTTGATTGAGTACCCAGGTATTCTCTAATGTTTAATGTTGCCGACCATTCGTGAAGAGGCGCAAGGAAGCAGTGAGTGATTTCTGATATATTATTTGCTTGCACCAGGTAGTGTTTTTTTAGGGGAACTGGCTCACATTATTAATCAACCATTTGGGGTACAATGCAATGTCAGGCGAATGTAAGAGCCAGACTTTGGCAAGCTTTTCTGTATTTGAAAGCTTAGCAACAAGACTCAAAGGCTTAGATAATATAATCACGCGGTGGTTGTTTGTCGATCAGGAATAAGTATCAGCACCAAACTTGTATAAGCTGCAGTCGGAATTGTAATTTGTTATCCCTAGTGACAACGGTTAATGGATAAAGAGACAAAGAGATGTGCTCCCTGTTGTGAGCCTACAACTGTAAATAATTTCCATGCAGCTCTGCAAATTCAGAAATAAGGTCTGTAATTGATGCTTACACAAACACAAAAATAGTACCTAGGAGTTGTGTTGAAGGACAGGGCACATCATATCTGGTATATGTTCAAATCATTCAGTTTGTGTTGTAATGGAAAGTGTGCTCACTTTGTTTGATGGAACTAACTGAACGCATTCTAGTTTATTCTTGTGTTGTTGCAGCACAGGTCTGAGGGGCATTCCATCAGGCATTTTGTGTACCATGAACCATGTTCCCCAAATCTTGTGTTACAAAATTGTGAAATACTCCCTCAGTCCCGTAATATAAGATAATTTTGCAAGCTAAAACAGCTTAAACGGTCTTAAATTGTGGGACGAAGAGAGTAACTTTCTATGACATGGATGTTGATAATGCATCGTCGTACCGCCACGCCACTTACTAGAAAAGTAGAAAGTAATTATTTGAAGATCTTTTATGTCATTTTCTGCACTTGATGCTTTCCTAAAAAAGCATGTCACTGTATGCATTACACAGCTGAATTTTGTATGCCAGTTGCGCGTCGCGTTATGCATCCAATCAATTTCTGATGCGATTTCCACACCCGGAACTAGATTGTTTTTTTGTGGGATCCTGAACTAGATGGGGTTTCTTTTTTTGCGGGATCCTGAACTTTTTTTTTGCAGGGAAATTTGGGAGCTCTTTATTCAACACTAACAGCTCCAGCTGAATCAGCTGAGAGGCTGGTTACAAGAAGACTCGGAATGGAGTCCATCCAACATTCGATTACATCCAGGGTGCTAGCTTGTTTAGCACAAATGTGAGCCGAAACATTAGCTGATCTTCCTACATGCTGAATTACAAAAGACTTAAAATAAATGACATGCTCCCTAATCTCGGCCAAGATAGGCGCCACGACCGCACAAGCATTGTGACGCGTATTCCAGAGATTCACAATCTCCAAATTATCAGACTCGAAAACCACCTCAGAATAGCCTCGAAGATGAGCAAAGAGAACACCATCGCGTAGAGCGAGTGCCTCGGCTATAAGAGGATCAGTGATTCCTGAGTAAGGTTTGCACCATGCAGCTAGAAAGGATGAATGTGTTCTTGCGACTCCACCTGCCACTCCCCTCCTAGCTTCCATTGCAACACTTCCATCAGTGTTGATCTTGATCCAGCCCAAGTCTGGCGGTCTCCAACCATGCCCCGGCAAAATTTGCGCGTGTTCGCGAGGAAGTTCAAGTACAGATAGAGCTTCTTGGGTTTTCTTCATGGACTGAACAGGATCAAGTTCCTTCTTGTCATGTGTGGCATTGTTTCTTGAGGTCCAAATCGTCCACATGACAGTAACCAGTTTTGCTTTCTCAGACTCAGAGAACATCGGATCGCAAATAACATCCCGAGACCATGTAAGTGGGTGCAACTCCGGTCGCTTGATGTCAAGCCAGTACGGCGCCGCGTTCCAAAAACGTCTGGCGTGGGTGCAATCCAATAACGCATGCTTCATGTCTTCCTCTGCATGAAGACACAGTTTGCAGGTGCCAATGGTTGTGATATGGCGGTACATGAGAGTAGATTCAGCCGGAAGGATCCCATGCAACACCCGCCACCAGAACACTCTTACCCTTGGCAAAACCTTAAGCTTCCATAAACGGGACCATAACTGTCTGTCTGTCGATGAAGTCTCGGTGATCGTCCCTTCCTCTAGAGCCAGATGCTCGTTACGAGTCATTAGAGCATGATACGCCGATTTTACAGTATAGCATCCTGACCGTTCGTGAGCCCATGCAAGGACATCATCGCCCCCACCCCGCATGAGAGGGATGTTAAGAATTGCATCCGCATCGGGGGTGATAAAATTTTGACGGACCACATGCACCTTCCACGACCAATTGACCGTATCAATAAGGTCTGAGACTGTTTGCAATTGTGTATTAGTGCTTCTGACAGTCGGAGTCATAGAAAGGGTACCGGGAATCCACTTATCATCCCAGATAGAGACCGAACTGCCATCTCCAATGCGTTTGATCAGACCAACTTGCAAAGAATCCCTCCTTGCAATGATGGCACGCCACATCGCCAAGGAAAACCGCGGGGTTGTAGCTTGCATGAAATCACAAGTGGGAAAATATCTCCCTTTGAGAACTCTAGCACAAAGCGATGATGGATTCGTCATCAGTCGCCAGCCATGTTTGCCGAGAAGAGCTGTGTTGAAAAGCTCAAGATCCCGGAAGCCCATTCCGCCCTTCTCCTTTGGACTTGCCAAGGTCTGCCAGGCCTTCCAATGCAGTGAATTACGATCCAGGGAGCTGCTCCACCAATACTTAGCGAAGGAGGAAGTAAGGCTCTTACACACCTTCTTTGTTAACTTGAAGCAACTCATGCTGAAAATAGGTATAGCTTGGGCTACAGTTCTTATACGCACTTCCCTTCCAGCACAAGAAATCATTCTTTCTGACCCTCCTTGGAGTTTGCTTCGGATCCTCTCTCCAATATGGTCAAAAGTACCGCTTGTGATCCTATCCACAACTATAGGTAGACCAAGATAACGATCGCTGAAAGCTTCTACCGAAATGTTCAGAGTTTGTTTCAGCAGTAGCTTATCCGGGGCAGAGGTGTTTGGACTAAAATAAATTGAGCTTTTCTCTTTGTTGACAGCCTGCCCTGAGCCCCTCTCATAAATTCTCAATATCTCATTGAGCCTTTGGTCACTATCCACCTTTGCCTGCATAAAAATTAGACTGTCATCCGCGAAGAGAAGATGATTAATCCACGGATATCGGTAGCTGACTCGAATGCCTTTGTCCACTCTCACACCACCAAAGTGGTTCAGAAGTGAAGTTAAACCTTCCGCACATAGCAGGAATAAGTACGGAGACGCTGGGCACCCCTGTCTTAGCCCCCTCGAGGGGGTGAAAAAAGGAAGAAGTTCGCCATTCACCCATATTGAGAATCTGACTGAGGTGACATACTTCATGACTAGGCGAACAAACTCCATACAGAAACCAAGTTTCAACATGATCGCCTGCAAATAATGCCATTCTACACGGTCGTATGCTTTCATCATGTCCAACTTGATAGCACAGACAGCATTCTCCCCTTTTGTCACGCCCAATATGCGACCCTATCCAAAAGGAACTCGAAGGTCCCACCAAGGATAGACCCGCATATTGAAACGCTTTTGCAAGGTGGATATCATTACATCAACATTACATAATAGATGGGGATACATACAAGAGGCAAACCATGCCACACGAATACAACACCACAATACATCAGAGCATCATCCGACTACGGATGAATCACAAACAGAAACTCAAAATACATCCACCCTGCTAGCCCAGGCTGCCGACCTGGAACCTATCCCCTGATCGAAGAAGAAGCAGAAGAAGAACTCATTGCAAGCAAGCATCGCTCTCGCGTCATGACCATCGCAAAACCTCACCTGCAACTATTGTTGTAGTAATCTGTGAGCCACGAGGACTCAGCAATCCCATTACCATGGGTATCAAGACTAGCAAAGCTTAATAGGAAAGGAAGGGGTAAAGTGGTGAGGCTGCAGCAGCGACTAAGCATGATATGGTGGCTAACATACGCAAATAAGAGCGAGAAGAGAACAAAAGGAACGGTCGTGAAACTAGCAATGATCAAGAAGTGATCCTGAACTCCTACTTACGTCAAACATAACCCAGAAACCGTGTTCACTTCCCGGACTCCGCCGAGAAGAGACCATCACGGCTACACACACGGTTGATGCGTTTTAATTCGGATCTGGTGTCAAGTTATCTACAACCGGACATTAACAAATTCCCATATGCCTATAACCGCAGGCACGACTTTCGAAAGATTATACCCTACAAGGGTGTCCCAACTTAGCCCATGACAATCTCTCGCGATCAACGAAGGAATAGACCTTCTCCCAGGAAGACCCGATCAGACTCGGAATCCCGGTTTACAAGACATTTCGACAATGGTAAAACAAGACCAGCAAGACCGCCCGATGCGCTGACAATCCCGATAGGAGCTGCACATATCTCGTTCTTAGGGCAACACCGGATGAGCAATCCGTACAACTAAAACCAAACCTCAAGTTTCCCTGAGGGGGCGCTGCAAAGGGCTCAGGTTCGGACCAACACTTAGACAAGCACTGGCCCGGGGGGCTAAAATAAAGATGACCCTCGGGTTGGCCGACCCAAGGGAAAGGGTTAGGTGGTGGTGAGGCAAATGGTAAAACCAAGGTTGGGCCTTGCTGGAGGAGTTTTATTCAAAGCGAACTGTCAAGGGGGTCCCATAAATCACCCGACCGCGTAAGGAACGCAAAATCCGGGAACATAACACCGGTATGACGGAAACTAGGGCGGCAAGAGTGGAACAAAACACTAGGCAAAAGGCCAAGCCTTCCACCCTTTACCAAATATATAGATGCATTAATAAAATAAGAGATATTGTGATATCCCAACCAAAATCCTGTCCGCCATGGAGCAATCTTCAAACTTCACCTGCAACTAGCAACGCTATAAGAGGGGATGAGCAAAGCGGCAACATAGCCAAACAACGGTTTGCATAGGAAAGGTGTCAAAGGTTAGAGGTTCATGGCTATTTGGGATGGCTTGATAAACAGGTGATAGGTAGCGCAACAAAGCGATAGAACGAAGCAACTAGCATAGCAATGATAGTAGTGAGATCCAGGGTAGCGGTCATCTTGCCTGAAATCCCCCAAGGAAGAAGAACGAGTCCATGAAGAAGACGAACGGACGAAGCCGAACCAAGCGTAGACGAACGAATCCTCACGATCGCAACGAAACAGGAACTATCGAAAAGAAGCACATAACATAGTAAACACACCACACATGAACAAGGCATGATGCACAAACAAGCATGATGCATGACAAAGCTACATGAAGCTACTCATGGCAAGAGATGATGCAAACAAGAACAACACATCAAGGCAAGTTTAAATGAGGCCGGGAACAACATATAACAATTCCGGAAAGTCCTCATATGCATATTTCGAAATTGGTCCAGATCTGAACAAACCTTATGTTCAAGTAGTTAAACATCAAGTTAAGATGCACAAAGATGATCTACACGAGATTCTAGTCAAGTTACATATAAAGTTCATTAGATTCGGAGCTACGGCCTAGAAGATATGGGCAAAACAAGTTAAACATGGCATTGATACAAAATGCACCCAAACATCAAGCAAACACCTCAAAACAAGGATGCAACATGATAATATGAAACTACATGCAATTCTAAGCAAGTTTCATATAGAGCACACTCATAACGGGGCAATGGTTCAACACATGCACACTATACAAGTCATAGCAATAATCTGTCCAAAACAGCAACTAGACATATTGCAAGCATCAAAACAATATGCTACATCACCCCAACATAATAACAGAAGGCATGGACATGATGTACAGGTAAAGCATTACAAAACATGAACACTGAACTATCTCCAGAAATCACTAGAACATGTCCAAACACACATGGTAAGATTGCAAGTTATTACAATTCAGACTTTGCAGAAAATAACATCACGATGCAATGTTCAGAGCTATCAAACAACATGTTACAGGAACTTATAATGGCAAACAAAAGCATGGCATGATTCTACTCAAAGCATAGACCAAAAGTCCCTTACTGACCATAAGCCAAAAATGATCAGAAAATATGATGGCACCCACGTAAACATAGCAAGTTATTATACAGATTCAAACATGGCAGAAACATAATTATGAAGGCATGTAAATGAGCTTGTGCAACTCATTACAGAACAATACATGGCATGGCAAGGCAACCAGCAGTAAGAAGACATATTTGTGAAGCTAAGAATGGCAATAGCAAGGTCATAGGATGCATGGAACACTAGCAAAACACATGGGAACAAGTGAACTTAATGTAAACAGGCTGACAACAACATTATGAAGCAACTTTGGAGCAAGATTACAACAAGCTACAGCAGCCTATAAATGCAACCAGGGCCTTGGATGGATAGGGGATGACATGTATATCAAAACATGTTTATAGGCCATATCCAGATTATGCATAGAATGATTAGTAGCAACATGTTTATATAGCATCGTGAAATAACAGATTCGGCCTAGCAAAACAGCAACATCATGAACACTACTTAACAAGCTCGATTCACTCACCACAAGTCATTGCATGACAAGATAAGCATAGCATCATCAAGAAGGCATGTCATAGAAGCTATACATGGCAAGAAACAACATCATAGCATATCCGGACCAACTACAACAACCTCGGCCAAATTGAATAACATGTAAACAATCTGCCAGGAAACATTTTGAAGCAAAAGTAGAGCACTCAAATGATATGCTAGACTACTCCATAATTGCAACAAAGGGCATGAATGGATAGAGCATAACCACATGTTCAAAACACCCTTACCGAAGTATCTCAAAATATGCATGGATCTCTCTGTAGCATCAAGTTTACATGGCATCAAAATAACAGCAGAACAGGGACTAAAATCAGCAACATCACGATGCCTAGTTTGCATGCTTGTGCTAGTCACCACATTGATCACAAAGATACATGGCATACACCACTGTAAAGAAGACATGGCATAGATCAAAACACATGAAGACATCAACCTCATAGGATGCACACATCAATCATGGCAAAAATGACAAAAGAGCTCGTTCTGATAACAGACAGCAGAAAACATTATGAAGCACTCTTACAACGATGATTCAGGCATCAATATGACCTCAAATGAATATGATGCAATGGAATGGAATGATCTACTCGTCGAGACGAACAATTCGACATATTACACGCATGAAACGGAGCTACGGATGCAGAGATACGGCATGACGAACATGGCATGAAAATTACTCAAACTGG